>NW_017534407.1:134492-176210 GCF_001853355.1 Bactrocera latifrons
TTTTGTTCTTAAAACGTTTCTATTAGCTACAGAACATTTTATTAACTTTACATCTAAGACTTAATTAAGCAATAACTATACATTTTATATTTACATCAGCGAGCCGAAGGTCCTGGCAGCCAATGCTCCTTTTTTCGTGGAAAAGTAATTGTATTATTGTTTCACGTTTTTATAAATAAATAAATAAATAAACTTACATTCGCATTCATAATATTAGTAGGGATACGTTTATACCCACATAACATCAGTAACACACAAACTGTTAAAAGTGAAGATAATATACGATATACAAGTAAATGCATATATAATGTAAACGTCATTATCCCCAACGTTAGCCCATGCGAAGTATCAGATCTGAATTTGTTGATAACATTTGATGGTATTGATGCTATCATATTTCTAATACAAAGATGACTCCAACTTTATTATCATACACTCACACCCAATGTACAACGGTAGGTATGGTATGTGACAACATGTATAGGAAATTGTTGCGTATACGCACCTCCCCTATTATTTACGATATTCAAGAACAGGATTCGTATTTGAACAGTCATGAGTAGCATGAGAACTTTACACAAATCTATGTTTTTAAAATACCATTTTACCTACTCAAAATTTACGTATGAGTCTTAAAAGCTTTCATAAACACTGTGCATGTGCTCATGTATGTGTCTATAAAAATTTTATAAACAGAACTTTAAAAACCAAACAGAACAAATGGTTTTTTCGCAAAATCATTTTATTTTATTCAAAACAGTCTCCTTTTGCTTCAATACAGCTTTTTGCACGGTCCAAAAGCATGTCGAGTGTTTCAGCTCGTTGGCCGACATGGCCGTCAGTATGCCGGTGCAAGCCTTTTGAATGGCCTCTACGTATGCAAAACATTTCACTTTCACGGGCAAATGTATTTTTCCGGAAAGTAAGAAGTCGCACGGTGCCATATCAGGTGAATACGGGGTATGGTTAATGGTTAAAATGTGATTTTTGATGAAGTAATCGGCCACAAGCATCGATCGATGAGACGGCGTTTTTGGTCGACAGTCAATTTGTACGGAATAAACCTGGCATACACCTTTGGAAAGTCCAAATGTTTGGTCAAAATGCGATAAATCGATGTTTTCGAGATATTCAATTCCATTTCCATGAATTTCAATGATGATTTTGGCTGATTTCTGATGAATTTACGCACAGTTTTGATGGAATTTGCGGTGATCACGGATTTTGATTGGCCCACTTGTTGATCGTCATTTATGTGCTCACGATTACTTTGAAAGCGTTGAAACCACTCGTGCACTCTGCTACGCGATAGGCAATCATCGTAATAAACTTGTTTCATCAATTAAAACGTTTCGGTAAAAGTTTTACCAATTTTAAAACAAAATCTAATGTTGGCTCTTTGTTCGAAGCTCATTTTCGCACCGATAACAAAAAACATACTGACACTTAAAATGCAATAAGTTCACTTCTAATCGATGAGATGTCATGAAATCGTCACTGGACAATCGATGAAGATAGTAGATTCTAGCGCACCAGTCAGCATATACATAGATTCAAAAAGCTTTAAAGCTTGTAAGATATGTACGTTCAATCACTTCAAAAAGGAATTTTATCTTCATCCGCTCTTTAGTAGTGGTGCAAAATACTGCGAGAGTACAAATTCAGAAAATAAACAGGTGAGAGACTTAAATGCACATAGGCGTCAGAGGGAAATGTTTAAGTGATGTGGTAAAAGCAGTAAATCTTTGTACATTACACAAGCGTCTGTCAGAAGCGTAAGAAGTGTCGGAACAATGTGCCAAAGGCAGTGAAACTAAGTACAGGCAATGTGTCAACTTACTTCATACTAATGAGAAGTTGAAAAGTGAAAGCGAATAAATTTTCACTTAGCGGCATAATTAATAAAAATATGATTGACAGAGGGTGGCAACAACACTCAACTACTTGACTCTTATTGATTTTATGCACTGACAACATTTGCTTTTCGTTTTTCTTATGTAAAGGTTATTTGCAACACAGGACATAATCAAAAGAGGGATAGGGTTTTTTCGATAAAGCTTGTAATATATAATACTTAAGAGCTGAGCGAAATAATTTAATTTCTAAATGTTGATAATTTGTGAAGATCTTTATGAATGCTCTCAACTTTCGTGTACATTTATCCAGAAAATGCAATTCATAACTGATATTACTCGTCAACTAATCAAGTGGATTCAATAATTCACTTCATATAATAAATAATATGATGGAATATTATCTTATTTTCAAACTCTTACTCCCCTTTTATGCAAAAAGAGTTACTAGGATTAGGAGCGGTAGGTTAGCTAGTTTTGCACTACAGACAATTTTATACCGATGGTCAGCCAAAGCCAGTCCGAAGTGGAAAGAGTCAGTGTTTCTCAGAGTACAAAAGCTTTTTTTGGCAATCGTACGTTATCTTATCTCCATATGTTCATTGAAAACATGATTATTGCTGAATATTAATGTAAAAAAGCGATTATGTGTATGACAGTATCAAGTCGAACCGCACGTACTTATGAATCTAAATTTTTAAGCATATTTGGCAACTTTTTGCAATTTCATTAGTTGATATCTTAACTTAATCATATATTATAATTTCCTAATAATCGTGGAAAACTGTTATTTTTTATATTAATGATAAATATTTTTCTGGCCATGCGAAACACTTAACTGGTGTTCGTATTGTGAATTTAGTTCAAAAAAGCTTGAAAATATTAACTTATAGGCTTTGCTAAAGGCATATAACTACTGCATTTCGAAAAAATTGTATAATTTGCCTAAGGTTCAACATCCTTTATGTAGATCTTGCCCACTATGATTCAATAGGTTGATAACTATTAATTGGCTATACTAACAATATAAACAAATATTGCATACAATTGCCTAAAATAACTTGCACATATGCCTATTTAATGAAAGGCGTATAACTCTATTTTCCGATATAAATTAAATATCAAAGCTATACATTATTTGTGATATTTTATGTGCACAGCAAGAACGGCTCTAACATACATTATGTGGCGAAAAAGCTAATGAAATAATGGCTTGGATGTGTGCCTTATTTTTATGCCTTTAATGTTTTCTTCTGAATTTGTCTGCTTGTCTCTATTTGCTTTCTTTAACACAGATATCTGTGTTAGTATGTGTGTGTGAAAATGATTCGCGTGGGCTTAAATACATTTCGATGAATAGTGCTCTGAATAGTGATAGTCTGAAAACCACGCTTTTATTACAACCGAAGTTAACTGTATCAAGTACACATTTATGTATATTCCAGCCAATTACTTACACAGCTGGCTGCAGTCTGTCCTTTTGGATATCTCCATTAATAAGAAATGGAGAGGGTTTTACATAAAATGTCGAAAACTCTCATATATTCGAAATGTAGTTTGCTTCATGAAAATTAGTATATAGTACATATACAAGATTGGAATGCGAACAGCGACGTAATTGAAGCGATCAGAAAACGTCTACTATAACTTCCAATTTTATAAAAACTTAACGGGGTATTCTACTCTAGAAATTAAATTTTGGGCAGTTTTTTGAATTTTATTTAAAAAAAAAACCCAAAAATATTTTTACATCCATTTTATTATGATGTTTTTGTTGATATCTTAAGGATACAGAAAAAAAATTTTTTTCTTTTTTAAATATTTCAAATTAAAATATTTAGAGGGTGGGGGGGAGAGACAGGTGTAAAAAAATGGCGCATCCTGGTGACATTGATTCTGACTCTCCTGGTGGTCTGAAAAAAAAAATTTAAAAAATTCTTAATCAGTAAGAATGCTGTTATAGTCCCTACCTCTGGGAACATGAAAAAAAATTTTGAAAAGTGGCGACTGCCTGAAAATAAACATCATTTTTTACGCTTTTTTATACTCTCGCAACAAAGTTGCTAAAGAGAGTATTATAGTTTTGTTCACATAACGGTTGTTTGTAAGCCCTGAAACTAAAAGAGTGAGATATAGGGTTATATATACCAAAGTGATCAGGGTGACGAGTAGAGTTGAAATCCGGATGTCTGTCTGTCCGTCCGTCCGTCTGTCCGTCTGTCCAACCGTCCGTGCAAGCTGTAACTTGAGTAAAAATTGAGATATCATGATGAAACTTGGTACACGTATTTCTTGGCTCCATAAGAAGGTTAATTTAGAAGATGGGCAAAATCGGCCAACTGCCACGCCCACAAAATAAGCCATAAATAAAGATATTAAAGTAAATTTGACACAAAGGATCGTATTAGGGAGTGGCATATTTGGACGTAATTTGTTTAGAAAAGTGGGCGTGGCCCCGCCCCCTACTAACTTTTTTGTACATATCTCATAAACTACTATAGCTGTGTCTACCAAATTCTATAGAGTCATTTCCTTCAGGCACTTCCATATACAGTTTAAAAATAGAAGAAATCGGATAATAACCACGCCCACCTAACATACAAAGGTTATGTTTAAAATCACTAAAAGTGCGTTAACCGACTAACAAAAAACGTCAGAAACACTAAATTTTACGGAAGAAATATCAGAAGGAAGCTGCATCCAGGCTTTTTTTAAAAATGGGCGTGGCGTCGCCCACTTATGGACCAAAAACCATATCTCAGGAAGTACTCCACCTATTTCAATGAAATTCGGTACATAATAGTTCTTAACACCCTGATGACATGTACGACATATGGGTGAAATCGATTCACAACCACGCCTTCTTCCAAAATAACGCTATTTTGAATTCCATCTGATGGTTTCTCTGTATAATATATCCACTAGGAACCAATGATGATAGCGGAATAAGACTTTACACAAATACGTTATTTGATGCGAGAGTATGAAATGTTCGGTGACACCCGAACTTAGCCCTTCCTTACTTGTTTTTAATGAAATTCCTGAATTTTTTTTTAAATATTAAAAACAAAAATTTTAACACCATGCTGGTAGGAACGATAAAGGACTATATAAAAAAGGTCCACACAAAATTTCAAGTAAATCGATTGTATAGAACTTGAGATAATGCCGGTAGCGTGTGGAAAAAAGTAGTTTCGAGAAAAACGCGTTTATAAAAGTGAGTCTACCTACCTACCGGGCTAGGTACTGCATCACTAAAGTAACTGTAGCTCTTAAAATAATTTAAATTTTTAAAAATACTTTGGAGGATATGTTCTTAAGGATCTAAACTTTAAATATATGAAAACAAATCGAATTTTTCCGAATTCTAGAGTGGAATACCCCCTTAATAGTGTCCATGTAGTATCACTAAATTGTTGAGAAATTTTAACTCAACATTCCCGCGAATTGTTATTCAGTTATGAGCATTTCGATGGAATATATGCATAGAATGTGTAGTTTATTACATTCATGGAATGCAGACGATACATTTCAGGAGAATAGCACTAGAATAGAACTATGTTGTTGTTGTTACTACTATTCAGCCATTGTTCGCTGTGAGTAGATCCCAGGAATTTAATTAAAAGAAATTTAAATTAAAAACAGTTGCAATAAACCGCAATACAACAGGTCCAATTTTTCCTAGTTGTATTGTTTTATAAAGGTATTACACTAGTTAACAGATTTCCGCATGAACATAGATCTCTATATATTACATCAATTAACATGTCACACAAATATTTCGCTTCTACCGCAAAACGCCGTCGTCCGTCTGACGAAAAGTTTTTATGGTTGTATTCAAACCTTATATTCATGGCATGGTTGCTCTGAAAATTAATCCTTCGCTAAGTATGTACATGAGAAGGCAAACTTTTTGATAGAAACGAAATAATTATTGGCTTTAACTATGAATAACTTGAATTTTACACTTCAATATAAGCTCATTTCGTATTTGCAAAATAGCCGCAGAAAATATTTTATTACACTTATGTGTTTGCCTGCCTACGGCAAATCATCAAAACAAATATACAAAGTTATGAATCCATCAATGCCAAACGAAGTAGTAAAACCCCGCAGCTGTCTGCTTGAAAAACAAAATGCTCATTTGGAGCATCAGAGGGAAGAAACTGTTACTCTGTTTGCATAATTTTTTGAAATTATTGCTTTAAGCTATTTTTTTTTTTTTTTTGTCTCATTCCTTCCAAATATTTTTCTTCTGGCTAAAAATTTTGTCTTTCCTTCCAGATCTGAAGCTTATATGTTTACGTTTCTATAAGTATATATATGACATGTTGGTCCCCAATAAATTACATGTATTAATGTACGTTTATGTGTATTTCAACAAATTTTTATATCTGAGCAAAATATTCACTGATGCGCAGCTCATGTGTGTACAAATACCAATGCTGTTCTTAAATATCCAGAACAAAACGGGAGGTGCGTATACGCAACAATTTCCTATGCATACTGCCTGTAAAACGGAGTATGGCGTCGAAAGTACTCAGCATATTGGGATCTGATACTTGGCATGGGCAAACGTTGGACATAATTGTCATCATCTCAAAGGCCAAATATCATGTCGGGCCAAAACTTAATATTCTGAACTTACGAATGTAATATTTTATAAAAAATAAATGCAGAAAATCAAGCGGTATCTTAGCATACGTTGAGAACTTGTCATTACTGATATTAAAATCCCTGCGTGGTATCACCTAATTTTTACAAAATATGTAGAAAAATCGATGACCATGGTCTTAGCTAGTATAAGATCCAAAGTAGTGCATACACTCTCGAATCACGTGTATGATTTACCCAGTAACACCATTTTTATACTCATACGAGTATATCGCCTGCGTATGGTGTAAGAGTGCAGATCGTAAGAATAAGTATATAGGTAATGTTTTTACACTCATATACGATTTATGCTCTTCTTAATATAAACCTGCATAATTAAGTTTAATTAACATCATTAATGACACTAATATTATGGTCAGCGATGACAAGTTAAAGGCAAAACTTTTCTTCCTTACTCCATTAGTATTAAGAAAACATGCTTCTTCTATTATTTAATTAGAATATATACTTTGTCTTTCGTTAATTAATTTGTAAAATGGGCCGGAAGAAATAATTAACCCCCTAACTGCTAACAGTTATTTTATGTATACTCACCCCACTTCTTTCAAGATTTGCTCGAACTAGAACTGACATCAGCTTTAATAAAGAGCGCCGAGGTATTCCTCATTCAATGGTTACGAAATTTGCTATTATTCTGAGAAAGATTTTGTAATTTACTTTACTTTTTCATTACACTAATGTGATTAATTTCATTTAGTCCACTAAATGGTGATCAGACGGCTGCCGACTAATCAAGATATTGCAGAAAACAATTCATATTTACGCTTGTGTACACAACAAGACAAAAATAAATTCATTTATCCTAATATGACATAGTGTTTTTTATGAGTACGCTCTTTTTTCTTGAATATTTTTTAGCTTGGAATAATTTTATTATAAGAGCAGTGAGCTGAATATACCGCATACGCGACTGTCAGCCAAGATGTGTTTAAATTCCCGTCCAAGCTATACCGATATATATCTAACAGAGTGGAGGACTTCCTCTTCCTCTACTTAACCCGGCCGGAGTGATTTCGTCCTTTCGGACGATATGACTCAGCCAGCGTAGCCGCTGTCTCTTAATTCGCTGAACTAACTATGTCAATGTCGTGGTATTTCCCATACAGTTCATCGTTCCATCGAATGCAAAACACGCCGTTGCCCATGCGTAAAGGACCATAAATCTTTCGCTGAACATTTCTTTCGAAAGCTCGCATATAGCAGGACGGGAATAATAAGTGAGTTATAGAGTTTAATTTTTGTTCGTCGAGAGAGGACTTTATTTCTCAATTGGCTACTCAGGCCGAAGACGCACCTGTTGACTAGAGTTATCCTGCGTTGGATTTCTACGCTGACATTTTAGGCGGTGTTTACACTGGCACGCAAATATGCCCACCTTCAATACCAGACCCATATGCTTTGCTTCCTTATCCAGTCTGGAGAAAGTAATGATATCCATATGAGTGGCGCAGGCCAGCTTGTAGAAGATTAAGTTGTGCAACTCAAATTATTTGCTCCAGGCGTAAGTTCAAGAGATGCACGATAGGGAGTCGCCTTGTCTCAAACATCGTTTGTTATCGAATGGCTCGGGGAGGTCCTTCCTGATTCTGACGAGCAGTTTCTTTTCGTGCTGTGGAAAGCAATTTTGAAATCGACGAGGAGCTGGCGTGTGTCGATCCTCTTTACAAGGGACATCTCCAAGATTTGGAGGATGGTGAATATCTCGTCAGATGTTGATTTTCCAGTCCTAAATCTACACTAATAAGATTCAGTCACTTTGGTGAACGTAGGTTTTATAGAAAATTCCCCCTTTTCAAGTCTTCTAAATTTTACAGCGAGCTTCAGAACAATGCACTTGCCAGCAAAGTCTAAAAATTACATGAAGTAAATAGTTGGTGTAGTTCGCAGTGCACCACTCTTTAGGCACGTCTTTGGCTCCTTAGCAAGCATAGTCTTTTCGAGCTTTAACAACAAATGCACCATCGTACCGTTCGCAGAACTAAGAAACCACCAATACTGAAAGTCACTGTAGCTTCTTCGCTATAGCTCCCCTACAGCAGTATAAGACAACCGATGCCTTCCTCACTCTACTGAAAGTCACTGTAGCTTCTTCGCTATAGCTCCCCTACAGCAGTATAAGACAACCGATGCCTTCCTCATTCTCTCCTAAATTTCCAGGCCTCTTACGCAATTAAGCTTTCATTGTAGTTTTCATTGTTAAGATATTTTAAATTGGTGCCCTTAAATTGACAAAGATTGTTATGATTTTTTCAAAGTGAAATTATCTACAAGTAATGCTGTATTCGCTCCAGGAAATAAGTGGGTTCAAGTACTCATTGTTATGACAAAAAGTGAAAGCTGCCATAATCTGCAACAGATTTTTGGCTATGCATAAGCATTGAAGCTGCAACCTTATCCTGTCGTACACTCCCCGCGGCTCTTTCAAGTTATATAATATTTCCAGTATTGCGGTGACACATTCAAAACGATTTGATGTGGCTTGGATTTGCGATTTAGGCGCAACCCTGTCACACAGTCACGCAAACTGCAGCGACAAAGCTAGTGCCATAATGTTCAAAAGAATAGTTGGAAAGTTTAACGACCTAAATATCCGCTTAACCTTAGGAGATGAAAGTTTTGTTAGTTCGTATTATTATAATGTTTTGATTAAAGTTAGCAACTGTTGTTTGTAGCCGCCTCATTTCATTCTCTTTGCATTTCTTTTATCTCTTTTAACAAGGGGAAAATACAAGAAAAACATGCAATCGGCTTATCTTTTCAATATTCGCTGTGCTTTTGTTGTTGGAAATATTATTGTTATGCTGGAATATACAATTTCAATTTACCATATTTCATAACAAATATTTATCAAGGCATGCCAATACTAGTAAGTTAAATCTAAGCTTAAGCAGCTTAAATCAAATCTTTTACAAATAGAGTATAAAAATGTTATCGACCTAACAGTATATGATAGGCAACCATACTAAAAAAAAATATTTTATTTATTGGCTATCGTATACTACTAAATATCATTTGCCTACAATTATGCTAGTCATAGAGTTCAAAAAAGTAGAATATACATATATACGAGATTTTGAGAAAATTTGTCTTAGAATGATCTACGACATCGGTAAACACAAGGCACTGATGAAGGATCATCGCCAGAAATTAAATTAAGTTCACGTCAAAGTTGTAAAAATTATCGCGATTTAAATCTGACAGGGATGAATATTGTAAATTACTGTAAACAACACAATTAATGAATTGCAATAGTATGCTATAACAAAATATAAATCGGGTGCTCGATAATCTTATGAGTTATTAAACAATATTTTGGGAAAATATTTGTTTATAAATAAAAAATATTCTATTTAGATAAAAAGAAGTTTAGAAAAAAAAAAAACAAATACAATTTTCCATTCTTCTATCATAAAACTTATTTATTTCCTGTAAACTCTGTGCTCACTGTAAAGCAAAATCAAAACAAAATCCATTACATTTATTATTTTTGCTCCCCTGCGGTTATCTGTTCAATGTATTTTAGTACAAGCTAACATCTTAACTACGAATCCGTGCTTGCGGGAACTTCAGGATGACCGATTGTCCGCGGAAAGCATGACTGTTATTTTTATTTTTAATAAATAAGTATTCCACAGCGAATTAAATTATGGATTGATCTGTGATTACCGTAAGGTGACAGGCTTCCAAAATAAAACAAGTAAGGAAGGGCTAAGTTCGGGTGTCACCGAACATTTTATACTCTCGCATGATAAAGTTATAATCGAGATTTCATTATCCGTCATTTACATATTTTTTTATTTTGCAGTAAAATTAATTAGATTAGCTCAATTTGTGTACTTTGAGTATTGAAATGTATTTTCATTTATTTTAACAGTATTGATTTACCGATATTTTCGGTGAAAAATTAGGTTAGGCACTGATTTCTTCGTGTCAGCGACCTTGAAAAGTTATAGTCCGATCAAGACAATTTTTCCACAAGGGATACCACAGCTTAAATACCGTATTTGTGTAAAGTTTTATTCCGCTATCATCATTGGTTCCTAATGTATATATAATACAGAGAAGGCATCAGACGGAATTCAAAATAGCGTTATATTGAAGACGTGGTTGTGAACCGGTTTCACCCATATTTCATACATGTCATCAGGGTGTTAAGAAAATATTATATACTGAATTTCATTGAAATCGGTGGAGTAGTTCCTGAGATATGGTTTTTGGTCCATAAGTGGGCGACGCCACGCCTTTTTCAATTTTTAAACAAAGCCAGGATGCAGCTTCCGTAAAATTTAGTGTTCTATTTCTTCCGTAAAATTTAGTATTTCTGACGTTTTTTGTTAGTCGGTTAACGCACTTTTAGTGATTTTCAACATAACCTTTGTATGAGAGGTGGGCGTGGTTATTATCCGATTTCTTCCATTTTTGAATTGCGTATGGAAATGCCTGAAGGCAACGACTTTATGGAGATATGTACAAAAAACTTAGTAGGGGGCGGGGCCACGCCCACTTTTCTTAAAAGAATTACGTCGAAATATGCCCCTCCCTAATGCGATCCCTTGTGCCAAATTTTAATTTAACTTCCTTTATTTATGCCTTATTTTGTAGGCGTGGCAGTGGGCCGATTTCGCCCATCTTCGAACTTAACCTTCTTATGGAGCCAAGAGATACGTGTACCAAGTTTCATCATGATATCTCAATTTTTACTCAAGTTACAGCTTGCACGGACGGACAGACGGACAAACAGATATCCGGATTTCAACTCTACTCGTCACCCTGATCACTTTGGTATATATAGCCCCCTATCTGACTCTCACCGCTCACTTTTAGGTTAAATTTGTTATCTTTGTAATAAAATTTGGTATCTGTATATTAGACAGCGAAATCGGATTACAAAAACGTCTACTTCCCACACATTGTAAATTTTAATTCCATATGCTTCTTTCAGTCTCGAGTATATAAATCAAGATATCGGAATCAAACTTGACACAATCACTCCCTGGCCTGCAGTGAATATTTGCTCACACAATAATTTACTAAATACAACTAAAGTAGTCAACGGTTGCAACCAGTTTGTTTCTTCATTTTCTTCAGCACTGTACTTACATATACATATGTATATAGTTCATATAAGAAAAGTACATTTTAAAGGTATTATGAAAGCCCCAGAAACTTCAAATTTAAGAGAGAATATTTGTTATCATTCGAAAGACCACTTTTTGGCATTTATTTTTGAATATTATCTGTTTCAAATGTTGGCTGCTTCCACGTCTCAAATGGTCCATCCCTTAAGTGCAATTTTCGTTGAGAATTTCAACTGGTAACTGCCGAACGTTAAGAGCAATATTTCACTTCAAGGCTGTCATCATGGCCTCACTGGTATCAGTTTGAAGAAATATGGAACAGTGAAATAGCAGCTCTCGAATCTCCTCAGATTGCTCTTCGCCCCATATGAGGTAATTTTGCCTGCTTACATACGTATTGGACCAGAAATGGGCCTCATCGCTGAATGTAATTTGTCTCGGAAAAGTCGGAGCTTCTTGAAACTTTTCAAGAGCTCATGGAGCGAAGCGACGTTGCTTCGAAGTATTGAGAGGATCCAGTTCTTGCACGAGCAGCTTCCAATTGTAAGCTTCCAATTCAAGATCTCGACGTAAAACGCGCCAAGTCCTTCCATACGTCAGTTCGCGTTGCTACTAACGGCGCCGAATCAATTCTCCACGGTCTTCGTAAACTCTCACTACTACTACTTTCAGCTACGGCTAGTAATTTTTCTTCACTACGTGCTGAACATGGTCTATTAATCGAATATTATCCGATAATGAATGATGGGTCTCAAGATGGATGATGATGTCTCAATAGTACGCTTATTAGGTCAATTATACTGACCATAAGATGAGCGAAGCGCGAAAACAATTTTTACAGAAAGTGAATTTTTATGGAAAGGTTTAACGATTTGTAAACGCTGTTCAGGTGTAAGTCTTGCCATGATGCAATGCCACACAATTCTGAACAAAAATAACGTGACTGCTTGACCAACTCATGCGTTATCTATCTAAAAAGGCTGTAGAAAAAAGTATATCTAATCGGATCACCAGTTATGTAATATGTGCCTGTACGGTTTCTAATTTTGCAAACGTGACTTCTGACAGCTGCACACACATAATGTGTTTTACTTTGATTACTTTGGCTTATGTACTTTGGGTATTATTAATCAGTACACATTTGGCGATTCTAATCAGAAGCATTAACAGCCATTTCCAAAAGAGCTATGAGCTCGTCAAATTTTATTTACCTACAGCGCTTATATTAGCATATCCTCATAAATATTCAAATGCGAAAATATTGACTTGTGCTGACTAGACTAGTTTTTGTGTAGACGTGATTAGCGCACAATTTTCGGAATTATTGCATTCAGGTGTCAACGAGCTCATAAAAGAATTAACACGTTATTGATTATTTATTTCTAACTAATAACATATTAATCATAGGCATACAATTATCTAGTACATACATATCGTATGCATGCAAAGACAGTTTTTTATGGGCACCCTTTACGCTATAACAGGCAATTCTCTGTCACCTTGCTGCTATTATGTTTAAGTGAAGCTCATATATACTGCTATTATAATACAAAGTTTTCCTCTATTCAAAATATTTTTTTTTTTTCATCAAAACATTCCTTCAAAAATCTTACGCTGTTAAATATATTGTACACCATGTCGTATGAATAACACAGCTAAATCACTTGTGTAAATGCTCTGTACATTTCACAATCAACTTCGGAAATAACGGACATACTCATTGCCCACTTGGGAGACTCTTCTTTGTAGCGTTTTCTTTATTACGCCTCAGCTGTCTTCGGCAGAGATTGTTTGAACTACGCAACTGTCAATAATTGCATAGTTGTTCCAAGTAATTGATCATTTTCAATTACGAATTCATACCTTCGCATATATACACCTATTTGAGTATGTACATAGCCTAGTTCAGAATCAAAATGGAAAATTTATTAATTGTTTTTACTCGTCATCAGTTTCCGATGTCTATGGCTATGTGAATATAGTATTATCATTCTAAGCTTCATCCATTGATACATAACTTCATACACTAAAAAAAATTTTTATTTTTTTATTTATTATTTGTAGAAAAATACGTTTAAGGCTTTGTTTGATGTGATCAGTTTTATAAAAGATTTTCCTTCAAACCAGCATCATCATCATGAAAAATACGTATAAAGCAATAACAGAAACAAGTTTTCTTCAAGAGTTGAGCGAAAAAATCATTAAATTAACGACTTTGAATTTAACATCGCGAAGTATAAGAAGAATAAATCTTATAGAAGATAAACCAAAAGGCCAAAATTCTTTGGAAATTTTATTTGCTTGCTTTTTTCTGGCTTTTCAACTTTCAGAAATATTTTTTTTCACCCAATGCCCATAAAATATCGTTAATCAAAAAATAAATAAAGAGCTATTATGTAATCATACTAAGTAAAACAAGAAATAACGTTATCTTTGGTTGCACCGAAGCTATAATACCATTCATAAATTAGCAAAAGTTTCCATGCAAAAACCTAATATTGATAGTTCATTTTGTACAGCTCCAATGCTTATACGTATGCTACAGTGGTCCGATCAGAAGAATTTACTCGAAGACCATACTGTTTCCTTAAGCAGTAATCCATGCTGAATCACGCGAAGATATCTCTTCAAATAAAGGAGTTTTAACACATGGGCTTTATATGTCAAGTATGGGTTATCGAACACCAGAAAAAGATGTCTTCAAAGTTTCATTGTTCATCTTAGAGTTTTACCACTATTTCCGATTAAAAGTCAGCTATAGGCACTCAGGATAATATTTTCGGCATCTGGAGTCCTGATAAGCTATGGTCCGGCTTCGATCACTTTCATATGTGAGATGTCATACTATAAAGGTACTATCTGTATAAAGTTTTTTTCCGATAACCTTACTTAGGTAAGCATAAAATTTTACACCTAGAACTTCCCGAGAAGGAGGGCGATACAGGATCTTTATTCAATTTTTATTTGGTTGTCTATGAAACCCTTCTTTGCCAGCCAAATTGTAAAATTTTATGCTTTTGATTTTTTTATTTAGTTAGTGAGTCCGGTAAGGACTTTAAATAGTTGTTATCAACAACTTTATATTAAGAGTGAGAGTGGATATAATTCGATTTAATTCACACTGTCAAGGGAGATCCCAAAAATTTATACCTTGAAAAAAGATGGTGGAAATAGCTTTTATTGTTTGTGTGATATGTACAATAAACCTATTACTCACGAACAGTTTAAGTCAGCTCCAAAGTGGAAATCAGCATACAGGGTGTAGGGAAAGATCGGAATTCCTAGAAGCGAAAACGTCAAAGTAAATAAATAGCTTTAAAATAACTGAATACTTCAGGAATTCCGCAAACGCATAATATTGACGACAGGGAAATACCGAGAAAGCAGCGCATTTCAAAATATGAATTGTTAATTTCATAATAATTAATTTTTGTCTGAGCTCGAGGCACACCAACCGCGTGAGTTTGTCGTTTATTCAACATTTGCCTAGTTGTCTTTTGACACTCCATTAAAACAACAAAGTCACTCAATAGTTATTATTTATTTGTTTGACTATACTTTATTGTGCAAAAAACAACTTGACATGAATTTAAAAAATTAAAGCTTTTGCTTTTTCGTCCTCTGCTTTGCCGAGTTTTGAACATAACCGATAATCAATTTCTTGAGTAGGAAATCAAAGTTAGTTATGTAAGCAACAAAAGCTTACTTTAACAAAAATTCACTTCAGCAGCAAAGGAGAATCACGAGTTATTATTTTGAAAGATTTTACTGGATCATTTTTGATACAGCAAAATCTTTTGTGGTACTTCGACTACTAGTTCTAACACTCACTCATAAATAAATAAACATAAATATTTAGCTACAGAGTAGCTGTAAATTAGAGCCTTACAGGTAGGACAAAGACACCACGTGATCGTCGAAGGATTTGGAGAATTATTTTTTTTTTAGATTGGTGGTACTGTCAGTCACATTTCATGTCAAAATATTCATTAGTGTCAGATCATTCTGATTCCTTCCAAAATTACAGTGGATTCTCTGACGATAATACTCCCCAATATGTAAATGTTAACATTTATTACAGCCGGCGTTTAGACTTATTGTCATAGAATTGTTCTCGGGTTCTAATTTTTGACTTAGGAAGATTGATTAATTGATATGGCACGTACTTGTACTTGCTGTTTTGTTAGTCTATATTTATCGGATCTTGTATGTTTATGCACATATTTCTGGATTTCCAAAATTTCTTTGAGAAAATAAGTGTTTGGTTGTGAACGTAAAAAATATTCTACTTATTTCATAAAATATGTCATAATTATTTTGTGCTAATAATACAGTCGTAGCAATGTTGTGCGCCGTTGAAACTTTCGGGTATTTTACAAAGAAATCGAGAATACAAGTATGATGTCTTTATGTAGATATGAACATTCCAAAATTACTATAGCATGTAGTATAGCTGCCATACAAACTGATCGCTCAAAATCGCTTCATGGTATGGAAAACTATTTCATTTGAGTTCATAGCTATGACAAAAAAATATTAACGAAATCCGCAAGGGTACAATTTGGAAACAAAATGTTGAGATCTTAACTATACACACTGATCTATTAGGATAATATAGAAATAAGAAATATGAAAAATATTATAGACAATGTTAAATGTTTTTCTTGGTTTGAACTGACTTTAGATGCCGGTGTAGAAAGATATTACTTATATATCAAATAAGATACAAAGCACACATGACCTGGCGAATACTTTGAATTTACCACTCTCCTTGAAAACGATCCTTCCGGCTCAACATTCCATTTATCTGGGTGTCGCAGGTTCGGTGAAGGGACCCAACACGAGATTACTTCAAACCCCGATTCTCACAAGAATACTTTGTTACGAAACTTACTTTGGAATTTGGATTGCTGTGTATCACCAAGCCTTTGTTGAGTCGTCGTTACATCACCAAAAAGTCGCAGAACCCATATTTCTTGGAAAATGGAGGTGGGTGAGCAACCGTTGATGACAACAATGCGACCCTAAATCCCCGTATAGCCAACTTAAAAAAAAAAAATTAAGCGGAACGCATTATCTCGAGTCGTGCACTCGTGTAGTGACCGCCAATATCGTACCCGGGACGATTGACATCTTGGAATACATATTGTTCAAATTGAACATGTTCGTTAAATAAGATAAGAAAAATCATACTATTGATACAGGCCACATATATTTGATAAGACAGGGGCAATACAAACATAAATAAACACATAAAAATATATGCAACAGACATACATATACTATGAGACACGTATGCAATAATATGTAATACGCATGCACTCAAGAAATATGAGAAACATATTTACTAAGGTTTGGGCAATTGATTACAAATGCACTTGGGCACTTGAAAACTGCCCAAACCATGCAACATAAATTATATAACAACACACGCACACACATGTATTATATTGTATAGTTGAAAACAATCCCATGTGGTGTGCTGTACATACACATATATTTAATGAGAAAACTAAGAACTCAAAAATAGTACATAAGGATTACAAATTTAAAAAATTAAGTTAGAATGATATATTTCTCAGCTTGATTAAGGTCTTTATTCGCCATTCAATTAAATTATATGCTGTTAATATCTTCTAGAAAACCCCATGTCTCAAAAAAATGTTGTACACTCAGAGAAACAAAAACCCACGGAGTGGAAAATTTTTTAATAATCAATTTTGAAACTGTTACTCTACGCTTAAAATACACTATTTCTTTTTTTTTTAACATTTTTGGTGTGGTCAATAAAGCGGAAAGCAGAAAATTTAGCTTCATATAAAAATAAGTTATACAAACGTCAGATAGCTCCTGAAATAGGCATAAGTGATTGAGGTATGCGCAATATTATTAAAACTTTAACTAATTTTAATTACTTATATCGAAAAAAGAGCAGCGGGCGTCCAAAAAAACTAAAACTTTTTCATGTACAGTAAATTAAACTGTTGTGCATTACTGATCGCTTTCAAATGTATTGAAGAATCTCGGTTACGAGCGCGACATCCACCAAACATCCACCTTTCATTATCCAAATGAATAGAGTGGGCAAAATCACGCAAAAATTGGACTGCATCAGACTGGGAAAATGTTATTTCTTTAGAGGAATCGAAATTTACTTTGTTTTGACCCGACGTAAATCCCACAGTGCGTCGTAAGAAAGGAAAACCTTTTTTTGGAAAGCTGTGTTTAACTTACAATAAGCATTCGCCCTATTTAATAGTAAGGGGGACTATAAGCAAGTTTGGCGTCAGCTTATTATTCTTAAAGGATCTGTGAATGTCGAAAAATATATTGGCATTTTGAAAGAAGGCTTTTTGCCAACTATTGAATAGCTCTTCAAATACACTCCAAAAGTTTATTTTCAGGATGATTTTGACCCTTAAAATGTAGGTAAAACGGTAACTGAAGCATAAAAATATTGAAATAGATTTTGCAATAATTCATTACAAACCGAAATAATTTTATGGAATTTCGTCTCTCACGTTGCCAGTAAACAATCCAGATCTCAATCAAATTGAGCACTGCTGGTGTTATATGGCCAAAAGGATAAGAGAAAAGTGTCCAAAAAGTCTAAAAGAAATTCATTTCATTTAACAAATAATTTTATTTTGCTTTATCAGATTTTCTATTGTTAAATGTAGAACATATAAAAGGTAAATTATGTAAATAACTTGTTTAGAAATTATATTATTGCTCATATCAAAATTTATTTTTTGGGTTTGCTATGTGTGTGCTTGCAATATTTACTAAAAAAGTGTTAAACTAAAAATTTATTATATAAAAGTGATTTACAGATGAAGTAAATAAAATTGGTTGACTATCAAAATAAAAAAGCAATCTAATCTAATTAAAGATAACATTAAGCTTAGTTTAACGCTATCTACATATACCAGTCTGTAAACTGCGTGGGTTTCTTTTTCGCCAAGTGTAGCTCTGGTCAACAAGAGAACGAAAGTTTTAAATTTTTGTAATTAAATGAATTATAAAAGTTAACAAGAATATAGTACAAGCACATACAAACTTTGCCGCATTAGTACAATATTAAATAAAGACGATGGAATTTGCACATTTCAGGAGCGATGCTTTAATAATCACCGGCAATTGCCATTTAATTTGCATAATAAAATGCTGTCTCTGCGTCGTTGAACTGTAACGTCTGTAAACCAACATATGCCTGCAGTCAGGCAGTCATCATCAGAAGAAGCCCAGAATGCAGAATGTAAATGCTTACCAACTTCTGCCTTTGCATTACTTTACTTTACTTAAAGAAAGGGTTTAAGTCCTTACAGCCTTGGGGTAAAACAGATGTATTTAATTTTTTAACACAACTTGTGTCAAGCCGATGTGGTATTTAAAAAAATCGTAAATTTATTCGTGGTATTTATGTCTGTAACTTCTGTTTATTTTTTGGGAATTTTTAGAAACCATGTCAGTAAATCGTTCGTACTTGTGTAGTTTGGGATATATGTATGCAAATATTTTAGAGCCACATGAGAATGGCTATCTATTTTTTAAAAAAGGGACGAAGAGATTTTCATTTATGATTTGCTTTGTAATGATACCGGTTTGTTTACTTGAGTTAGCTTCTCTATAACTACTATGTGTGTCGCTACATGACTGATTGCTTTAGGTTTTTACAAGCAACTGAATAAAATGGAATACTGGAAGAACTGTCAGCAAAAGTAACGGAAATTTCAAAATCAAAATCATATGTGATATAATGGCATAAAATTACTGGAAAAAGAAGTTTTCTAAGTTTCATTAGGATACCTCACAGATAGACCGATGTTAAGCTATGAAGTCAAACAGATATTTGCAAATCGTTGTATTCGGTATGTGAGAGTTACGAAAAATACTGACCCGGTTATAAATATTTACTTCAATAGAACGTGCAATTAACAGAGAAAGGAGTTCTTTAATTTTTATTAAGATAACGCATATCTATGTATACAATCGAAGCGGGAATCTGAGGTGGTTTTTGAATTATTCCCATTTTCAAAACATAATATAGGAATTTGATTGTAATCTTAAGCATAAAACTTAGATAAAATTTATTTGAATTAAAAAATTTCATAAAAAGGTCGAGTTTAGGCATCCATATTCTAAACGGCTCCTAAGAGATAATTCTATATTATGAGGTTGTCAAAAAAGTCTTGCGGTATTTTCGCTAGTTGGCGCTGAGAGCGCGTAGTTCTAGTTTTATTCGTCGCATCGAGTCATGCCTTTTTGGAAAGCTCATTTCACGCGCTAAATCGTGTTTAATTGATTTTCGTTTCTTTTAAGTCGTACGTAAGTTATAGCGTCGCAAACATGGAGCAAAATAAAGATAAAATACGATATATTTTACAGTACTACTACGATAAAGGCAAAAACGCATCTCAAGCCGCCAAAAAACGATGGTTTCAACGTTTTCGTTCTGGTGTAGAGGTGGTCGAAGATGCGCCACGCTCCGGAAGGCCTATTGTCGAAAATTGCAATAAAATCGCTGAACTGGTCGAAAGAGACCGGCATAGTAGCAGCCGTAGCATCGGTCAAGAGCTGGGCATGAGTCATCAAACCGTTATAAACCATTTGAAGAAGCTTGGAGTTACTAAGAAGCTCGATCTATGGGTGCCACACGAATTGACACAAAAAAACATCTATGACCGTATCGACGCATGCGAATCGACCCGTTTTTGAAGCGTATGGTGACTGGCGATGAAAAGTGGGTCACTTACGATAACGCAAGGCGCAAACGGTCGTGGTCGAAAAGCGGTGAAGCGGCCCAGACGGTGGCCAAGCCTGGATTGACGGCCAGGAAGGTTCTTCTGTGTGTTTGGTGGGATTGATAGGGAAGAATCCACTATGAGCTGCTCCCCTATGGCCAAACGCTCAATTCGGACCTGTACTGCCAACAACTGGACCGCTTGAAGATAGCAGCCATGCAGAAGAGGTCATCTTTAATCAACAGAGGCGGAATTGTCTTCCATTAGGACCACGCCAGGCCACACACATCTTTAGTGACGCGCCAGAAGCTCCGGGATTTCGGATGGGAGGTTCTTTTGTATCCACCGAATAGTCCGGATCTCGGACATTATGAAGTTGGCATCTCGTTGGGAACGCGTCATCGAACAAAACGGCGCATATTTGACTTGAATCGCATTATTGTAATCAATTTTATGAACAATTGAAAATTCAATAAAAAAATACCCTATTATTTAGGATGCAAAATTAAGTGCTCCTGACTTATTTATTTAACGCACTTTTAGTAGGTTTCAATGTAACCTTTACATGGGAGTGATCTTTCTTATAATCTGATTCCTAGTGTATACAGTGGTACTCTAAGGCCTTCGTCTCACTTGCCCATGCCCACTTTTGAAACATTTTCAACCCACAGATGCCCTTCTCTAACGCGATTTCGTGTACCGTATTAAAGTTTTACATGTTTATGAGAAACACAGTTATGCCCCTAATAGGTACCTCAAGCATTTGGCATTCTTTGGGCACTGTAATGATCCGACTACGCCTGTCAGCAATATGAATACTAACTAATATCAAGTTTGAATAAGCTATCTCAATTTTTACTAAAGCAATCAGTTGCATTGACAAACGGTCTGACGTAGAGACTGTTATCTAAAATTCAAGTCGGCCTGTCATTCAGCTCTTTAGATACATCTAATCCTGTATATGTCCCTATTAGTGTTAGGCCAAAGATGAACAAAACTATTCTTGGTGCAACATGTGGCAAGAGCAAAAGGAATTAACTTTTTTTCTGTTAAAAATGTTCATTTAAATTATGTTAATATTTTTTCAAACGAAAAATACCAACAGAAAATATACTTCTATCCATTAATTGACATTCTATTTCAAATTTAGCAAATACTTATACCACTACTACTTATTTAATAAAATTTAATCAACCGGGCGTATGAGTAATATTTTGCTTATAATTGTACAATTCGGTTTGAGATATTCGCACATCTTTAAGTGTACGTGAAACAAATATTTTCTTTTAAATTCTCTTACGATCTCTTCATCAACAGCTAGGTCAGGAAAAACTCATAAAAAAATACAATTGTGTTTGAGAGCATATGCTCTATGCTAACACTTATTCGTAAATGATTGTATGCAATGATACATATGCAACCCAATTCGATTTTATGATTTCAAAAGTTCCTAGTTGAAATCTTTTTCTGGCATTATTCTTATCAAACACATACATATAAGCAAATATTCCTTGGTGAAATTAACTTTATTGGTAGAATACATTTTATTGGGAACAAATTGGAAATTTGTGATTTGTAGATTTTCTTCATATATAGATCGGATACACTTTATAGTAACAAATTTTATGGTGTTGATATTTATTTTGGTGAAATTGCCAAATATTGTAATTGCGAGTAAGTGAAAATGAATAGTCAGCGATATTTTTCTACTACATTTGTACTATGTTTTATTGCATATCTAAGGGTATGTAATTAGGAAGCATGTGAACACCCCCACTTAAATAAATAATGAGCAAATAAATAAATTTTATTCAGAAGTAACTGCAGGGCCTCCAACTCACTTTGCATACTTCGCTTAAAGCCATGTAAATTTAGTAAGTACTTTCTGAAACATCGTGGCATGAAGGCAACAAACTCCTGTCAGCAACGCGTATTAAGCGTAATTGCTATTTGTCAGCTGTCTCCGTCTCCGTCTCTGAATTTGAAAATTTCTAAAATGAGTTTGCTTACTCCTCACGATATCACGGAATAGCAACGCAAGTGAGAACTCTTAAACCTACTTTCGTATTGTTTTATTGAAATAATACAAGTATAATCGTAAAGGAAGTTATCGTAGCACGTGGTTTGTAGATCCGCTGTTTATATGCTTATTATGGACCGATATCTCTTATTGAAATGGCAAATACTTTTAAAAAGCTTGGCTCAATTAAATTCAATATTCAAGGATTATTAATAAATAGAATTGGAAAACGGCCTTACGTTCCCTACTGCTTGTTAAGTAAGTCAAAACTTTAGAAAATACAACATATTTCAAGAAGACTCTGAAATATATGCTTTTCTAATTACATTTAAATAATATCACTCTAAATAGTATTTCTTTATTTTAGGGAAGTTACGCCGAAAATTCCTCAGTATTTTTGATATGTATATGGCGTCTCTCGAGTTCAGCTGTGTAATTTCGAGCTCCTGTTAATTTGTTTAATTTATATTTTAAAACTGTTGTGAAAATTTTTGAATTGAGTGATCCGTACAGATAAGTATGCCTGTGATATTTTTCTATTAAAGCATTTGAATTTTACTTAAATTGTGTGTTGATAATTGTAATCTATTCCGCCGAGTCACTCTCAATTTGTTTTTGTTGCTATATTCCAAAATAGTGCAATTGTTGGTGTTAACTTATATTGCTTATCTAAATTTATTTCTTGTTTTTATTCGTTTTCCATCTTTGTTCACAGCTGTTTGCGAGTTTCTTACTTTATATTTTTATTTAAATTTCTTATTGCTGCTTATTATCATTATGACTTGTAATTTCCCGAATTGCTCTGTTAAAGGTGAGTCGGAACGCTTTGTTTCTTGCTGGCTGTGTGACGGGCTTGCCCATCTGAAATATGCTGGACTGACAAGAAGAATTTTGGATTCTATTCTTGACAGTAAGGACTTGCGCTGATCTTGCATTAAATGCAGACCAACTGAAATTGATTTATTTAAAGTGACTAAATTGCCCGAAATAGTATCGCTTCTCAATCTAGCTCTATAAAATGTGTTTTTATCACATTTTTACTCACATGCTCACTCACAAACAGCAAGAGTAACAAATGCTACGGGCCCCGCGAATCGGGGGGCCTCGCGCTCCAACTGACCGTAATTATAAAAATATCAATTTAGATGGAGCGTAAAATATCCTTGCATGCCTTAAACGCGAAGCGCTTAGGCTATGCTTCACTTCGACCTTCCACTTGAAAATCTAAAAGTCGATTTCATCACGTTAAATTGTAAAAATAAATAGGCATTTTACGAACTTCTTAATTTTAATGTTCTAATGTTTAATTATAAATATTATAATCGATATATTTAGACTAGTATCTATACTAGGTACATTTCTACCCTTCAAGCGTCCAGATTTTTATTTTTTTGTTAATATCCATTAATTTTTGTATCAAAATAAAGCTGCCGTGAAATTTTAAATGTTCTATCTAGTTATTTTTTTTTCCAAATGAACGCTGATCTCTTAAGAGGGCAAATTCTTTCAGTTCAGTCCAGCCTTAAGAGCAAGGTGTTTCAGAGTCTCAAGTCATGTTCTGCCGTCTGGACCAGTGGAAATATTTGTTAAGCTCTTGGACATGGAAGGTCAGACTGCTGAACAACTCGCTCAAAGTTTACCCGATTTCTTGAGTGAGAGTAGCATTAATATCAAAGATTTTCGTGGGAAAAGCTATTATAATGCCAGCAACATGAGTGGGAAACACATCGGCTTACAAGCCCGAATTAAGAAAATAAATAAGTACAGTGGTACCTCGACATACGAGTTTAATTCGTTCCGCAACCTTGCTCCTATCTTGAATTACTCGTATCTCGAAGCAAATTTCACGTTACAAAACAATTGAACTACCATAAATCCGTTCCAACCTCCAAAATGTCACCCCAGTTATTTTTGTTACACGGTTTTGAATAAAAACGTATTTAAAAATATCAAATATTTATTACACAAAAACAAAAAAGAGAATGTAAAGAAATAAATTAGACCAGTGACTTTGCCTTTTCGGCTAAATTTTTCTCGCTTTCACATATAGGCCGTTTAGAAAAAAACATGTCCAAGGAGGTTTATTTCTTCCTCCCTCTCAGAATGAGTTAGGCAAGTGTCATTAAAAAGGTCAGATACACGACCTGTTGCAACTTTTTCTGGGTGGTTTTTTTCCACGTACTGTGAAACTCTTTCCCACATTCCTAAGATCTCCTTTATCTCACTTGTAGAAATAACTACCTCCTCTGACTCCTCAAAACCAATTTCTTGCATAACCTCAGTATGCTGCTGTGACTGTAACTCTTGTATCTCGTCAGTTATCAGTTTCTGGGTGTGCTCCTCGATGAGCTCGTTCACGTCTCTCTCTTCCACCTCTAGACCAATGTACTCCCCAGAAATACAATCTCCTCTTCTACTGAAACACCGGGTTCCAATTCTTCATAGTTCCTTTCAGCTACAGCTTTAAGCCACTCGTATCTCGAATTTCGTTCGTAACTAAAAGCAAAAAGTCACTTGCTCGTCGGCTCGTATCTCGAAAAACTCGTATGTTGGGGCACTCGTAAGTCGAGATACCACTATATGCAGAATACACATTCTTCCATAGAAGCATTACTTTTCTTCGCATTCATTGAAAACCTCTAACAACAATGCGAATCACTTTTTCAGATGTTGAGGCAAGAGTCAAAGATCTGACCTACTGTGAAGAATAACAGCAACAGACATCTGATTTTATCGTTCAGAAGTGACATTGTTTGACAAGGGGCAGGGGGGGTCAAAAGATTTGTGGCATCACATTTAGTTAAATATAATAATAATAAGTTCGGGTGTCACCGAATATTTTATACTCTGGCTTGATAAAGTGATAATCGAGATTTATTTATCCGTCATTTACATATTTTTTTTATTTTGCAGAAAAATTAATTAGATTAGATCAATTTGTGTTCTTTGAGTATTGAATTATATTTTCATTTATTTTAATTGTATTGAAAAGTTATAGTCCGATCACGACAATTTTTCCACAAAACCGTATTTGTATAAAGTTTTATTCCGCTATCATCATTGGTTCCTAATGTATATATTATATAGAGAAGGCATCAGATGGAATTCAAAATAGCGTTATATTGCAAGAAGGCGTCATTGTGAACCGATTTCAAGCATATTTCGTACATGTCATCAGGGTGTTAAGAAAATATTATGTACCGAATTTCATTAAAATCGGTGGAGTAGTTCCTGAGATATGGTTTTTGGTCCATAAGTGGGCGACGCCACGCCCTTTTTCAATTTAAAAAAAAGCCTGGGTGCAGCTTCCGTCTATCATTCCTTCGGTAAAATTTAGTGTTTCTGGTGTTTTTTGTTAGTCGGCTAACGCACTTTTAGTGATTTTCAACACAACCTTTGTATGGGACGTGGGCGTGGTCATTATCCGATTTCTTCCAACTCTACTCGTCACCCTAATCACTTTGGTATATATAACCCTATATCTGACTCTTTTAGTTTTAGGACTTACAAACAACCGTTATGTGAACAAAACTATAATACTCTCTTTAGCAACTTTGTTGCGAGAGTATAAAAAGAAACCAAAGTGTGAAAAAATGAAAAAGACAATGGTAATTGAAAACATAATTTACTTTCCCCTATTTATTTGAAACCAGACATTATTTTTAGCTTTATAGTTGCCGTTCTTGTGAATCTTCAGCGTTCCGCAGAGCTCTGAGATTTATTTGATCTTGTTTGTACAGTTCTAGATAATTGACTTCAATTCTGCATAAAAATCTAAAATTATTTCGATTACTTTATTTACATTTCATGTGACTGTTGAAAGAGCACCCTTAATTTTTGTGTCCAACACCACGCCCTTAAGAGCTGTTCCTCTCTTGCTCTCTTACATATTTTTCGTAAATCCAAGGATATAACATGCTCTTATAGATCAAGTACAAATATACATACTATATCTACGCACATACATATTTATTACACCAGTTGTCGTCAAACTGGTGGATTCAACCGATTTAAGAATGTGTCGCATATTACGGATTCCTAACTTTCAGTTCAAGCACCTTTAGCACCATCCCCTGCTTCCAAAATAATTATTTTTGTATGACAATAGTGAAGTTTTATATTATTTTTATAAGATAATATATTTTAAAAGATTCTGTTTAAACGCAAAACCGAACAATAATTAAATTTTTTATTCACAGCGACGACAGCAATGATTCAGGCACAACAAAACAGTTAAAAACTCCATTTTGGGGTAATGAGCCCCTTTCTACCCAACAGAAATTTTCCTCATCAAAGACTGATACACTTGATTTGTCAGCAGATTTAGACTGCCCACCAATAGCCCATAGTTTATTGTCTAGTGATATGCAAGACATATAACCATCGCCAACTTCCAAAGAGCAAAGCTGGGAAATGTTTTCAAGAATATTCAGTTTGACCTCAAGCGATTAGCGAAAATCAACTCAATATATGTACCTGTGACCATGTGTTTCGCTGAAGATCGTAACGTTCAGCACCGTTACGGCTTAAAACGTAAATGTGACCTCTATGTGCAGCTACCTGTAATATAAGAAGTAGCAATAAACCTTGTATTTAAATGTAATTGAGTTAAGAGGGCTACTAAACAAATCAGTGACTTTTAAATTAGACACTTTTGGTAATTTTTATTGTAGACGAGTTAGTTTTGCTGGTTTTGAAAACTTTAGGGAAGGGTCGCAACGGTGAAATCAAACGAAACCTCTCAGTACGTATTTTACAAATAAATTTGAATACGAATAATATAGTAAAAGAAATCTATCGAGTCGAATGTTAATATTTAAACACTTAAGTAAAGTTGTCATATACCGTTCTTCGACTCTTCCTCATTCTACCAAATCATGACTTGATGATGTTCTACTAATATTAATAATTATATTTCAAACTAACTTACACTAGGTAAAAAGTGACTTATTGTCATATCCGCGCAAGAAGTCCAAGTATTCGAATCCGGATTGTGGCATTCGACGGATTTTAAATTCCAACCATTATCACAACCGCCAATTACGTAAATTTTACCATTTAATGTCACTGCACCTGCGTATGATCGTCCAACAATTAAGCTGGTCACAAACACCCAACCATCGGAAGTCGTATATCTGAAAACAAACAAAAGCAATGAAAAAGGAAGGCACATTTTTAAACTGAAGCCTCAAAAGTGACACTTCGTCCCCTTGCATAGTCTATTAAAAAAAACTTTAAATTATTCTGAAGAAGTCGTTGACAATGTCAAAGGGTTAGAGTTTTCTAAAGTCAGATTCATTCAAAACATAATATTTAACTGAATTCCCTCCTTATTTCATGCCGAAGTAACTTATTTTGTTTCTCATCCATACTACCCTAACACATCTAGTCCAAAGTTCTTTCGCCGTTAAGCTTAAAGCCACCCTTTAATTGTTAAAGCTCACAATCGCTATTGTTAGGTAATGTTTTACAGATTCATTAATATATTCACCTTTCCACCGACGACAAAACATTACCATCACAACCACCAATCGCATAGATTTTATCATCTAATTCGACAACGCAGTGAAATGCTCTTGCTTGGTTCATGGCGGGCAAATTTTGCCATGTCTTATTTCGTATATTCCAGCTGCGGACGACGTTAAATGTGGCAACACTTTTACAACCGCCAATAAATAATAAATTCTCATCCTTTAAAATAGTTCTATAACATGCGTAATCGATTTTTATACTCGCATATTCCTGCCACTTATCCTCAGTTTTGTTATATTGCAGCAGCTTTGGATTCAGCTTTTCCAAAAATATTGTAAATACATTAATATAAGATTACCATTTTTGAACATAAGCCACAGTTTGATTTTACCTCTGAGCAAACCGCTAGGATCGTTTTCTCACCACAATTTGTAGCATTGATCCCACGTGGTTCTGTAAATCGCATATTTATCATTGGCCGTGCTTTAGGCACTCCGATCCACGATAACGCCTTGAAGGTCAGTAGCTCACATCCAGATAATGGCAGTATGTGTGTCAACAGAAAGTCCGCATCAAGTTGGGTAAGCCGGAGGCAAGCTATTAAAAGTGGCAGTTGCTCTTGACGCGCAGGAACATCGTAATTATACCAGCGTTGTATGGCATCGTAGGCATCTTCCTCACGGGTTATTTTCAAATTGTCAGATACCAGAATACGTTGCAATTTTTCTACATCAAAATTCAAAAACTCATCGCTTCGGCTGATCTAGTATTATTAGAAACAAAATTACACAGGTGTCGTTGTTGTGAGACATTACGTGTATATTTAGACTCACCTCCATGAAGTTCTGTGTCTCGTATTCGATGATTTTCTGCTTAAGAACTTCACATTTCGTTTCACGCTCTAGCGTATAAGCACCCTGTAAAGTGTATTCATCGATATGTGTCATGAGATAGTCCAAAATACTGTTTTTTGCATCGTCCAATTGCAAAGCGATTGCCGCTTTTAGCAGGGCAGCGACATTGTTAACGGTAATGAGAGCCTGTCCGGTGTAACAAAATGTTATTACATGCTCAAAAATATCGCTATCGATATCATTTATCTCGATGACTGGATTAGTGCCTTGATGGCCATTGAAAAGGTTCTCGAAGTAAGGACTCGCTGCTGCGAGTATCAATCGATGCGCGGGTACACTGAAAAGGAATTATGAATATTAATCTATATAATTTTATGTAAGCTGAGGACAAATTAATACTTACAGAGCCGTTGGGTTTGAAACTTTAAATGTCACATCGATCAGAGACTGCTCGTCGTAGAAGTTAAGTATTTTCGTCATTAGTTTCTCCATGAAACGGTTCTGCTCACTACTCTGAAGCGCAAGTATTTGGGAAAAAATCGTGCCCATTACTAGTCACTTAACTTTCCTTCTGTAATAAAAAATTACAATATTGTTTAAAATATTTCAACAAAATAAAGGCACCTGGAAGTTTTCTTCCAAGTTGTCTGGTGTACACTAAATCTGCGGCCGATCTCTGACTGACAGCTGTCCGCACATAGTAGAAACTGCTGCACTGTTTAAACTCAACAAAGATTTATCAGTCCTTACCTCTGGTGCGGGGAATTCAAACAGTCTTTCGTCAAGTCAGAAATCTTTCATTCTGATTTTATTTTTAAATTTGGAAGCCTTATATACTATTTTCCAAAAATATCCTAAATAACTAAATATATGTGTATGTTTATATGTATGTATGTATGTTGGCTATTGTTTGAAACTATGTTGTGTGGCCTTGGGTTTATTTTAATGTGCGTACATTTACAAACAGTTGCTAAAATGTATTGTAAGAACCCATAACTCTGCCATAATATTATCATATGCAAACATCTTATCCTTAGTAATGTTTGTGTTATTGTCTGTTGATTGCTATTGTTTCCCAGGACAATGCATTTTAAGTATGTTACTGTTTCTGTATATGTGTATGTATGTTCTATATATTTCAATACAGATACAGATATTTAATATTAGTGGACTGTATGTGTGTTTGTATTGCAGCATATTGTTTTTTGCTGCTTGACATGGGGTTGTTTTGAAGTGAACAATTTAATATATGTGTTTGAATACCCCCCACCAGAGGTAAGGAATGGTAAATCGTTGTTGAGTTTAAACATTTGGTTCTATCGAGCCTGAAAAAAAATATAAAAAATATGGGCAAATAAAATAAAGTAAGCCCTGTAATTAATATAAATACAGGCAAAATTAAATTGTAAGACGGGTATATAAATTAACAGATAATGCCCAATTTCCAATTGGGTACGAATGTGGTGAGGCCAATACAACATCTTGCCTCATCAGCAGATTGTGTGGGCAACGACCGCCACTAAAGCTTGCAGATTACGTAGACAGTGTTAATAGCCGACTGCGTAAACAGTTGACCAGCGTTGCTTGCACTATCACCAATTGGATAAACAATTGGATGAAGCTGAGTCAGCACGATACAGACGTCAAAGCCGGCAGCGTCGACTACTGGATTTGCTTTATTAGGTCTTAATGGTTAAGTTAGGGTTTAGGCTAAGTCAGATTTAAGTTAAGCTTAAGCCGGAGCACACGTCCTGGCCAATAAAGTTGATCACAGCATACATTTTCAATTCATACATTTTTAATTTATATTGCTTAAATAAAAATAGAGACTAAACGCAGTAATCTAACTGCTATCCAAAAGATATTCAGCGGCTGTGAGTCGAGGTACAGCAAGGTCCACCAGGCGACCAAATCAATATACCTCCAATGATTTCTTTGGAGAATACCAACAGTTACACAAATACGAAAAGTGTTGCGAAAAAAAATTATGGGTATAAACAGGACCAAAATTCTTGATGCCCAAGCGGATTTATCCGAAACAGTGTTGCACACGTCCAACACTTTTCCAACAAAGTCTGACATGACAAATAAATTCAAATCAGATACATTTGATTTGAGTCTTGGAATCTTCATATTCAAGAGGAAAATTCAATTCAAAAGTAATGGATGATCTCCACAAAATCATTACAATGAAAAGTAATGATATCAAACTTTTGAAAATATGTGTTTCTTTAAATGCATAATTTTCACACAAAGTACTTTTCAAATATTTTCTTGGATTTTAAAATTTGTATTTTGAAATAACGACGGAGTATTCTCAAACTTTGTAATGCGAGATTACAAGAAGAAGAGCCCGAAATACGTACAGTTCTCTTCAGCGTGATGTGCTGTTAGAAGATTTTACGATAGAAGAAGAACCAGAAGTTTTGTACCGATTTGACTCGGATTTAAAATGTACAAAAGTTCCAATCTTTTATCTACCTTGTATATATCTGTCTTCTGCTGAGGAAGAAACAGCAGAAGTAATAGAGGAAGACAAAAAACAAAAAAAAATTAAGTTGAAGAAGAAGGAGAATCTTGAAGAACTTCATAAACCTTCAAAAACTAAAGAAAACCCAACTGAATTGGTAGCTTGTCATCTATCTCTTCCGGCACGCTCACATTTTGGAGAAATGTGGAAAAGTGAAGTCCAGGTTAAATCGTTTGACCACATTTTGGAAGATGATGCTGTAACGTTTGAGAAGAAAGAGGAAATAAAAGTTTGGAACAAACCAACACAATTGCCGAGAAAGTGCAAAGATGTTTTAGGTGAGCCAAATTCGAACCTTATCAAAAACGGAAAAGATTTCGTAAATTATAAAAAGCAGGCAACAATTGCAGCTCGCAAAACTGCTAAAATGCAGAACCATGATTCTGCAACTAAAAACAAAAGGAAAGCACCTCAACGGACTAGTAGTCGACGAAACAGATGCACACCAACGCATCAAAATGCAGCAAAATTGGGCACAAAAGTCAAGGAATGGAGTCATCGATATTGCATACAAAAATCAGCGAAGGATGGAATCAGTCCAGAAGAGTATACAAGGATACAAAAAAAGAAACGTAAAATGAAAGGTATACCGTCGTCTAACGTCAAAGAGGAAAAGCCGCCAGGACACGAATTTGAAGAAATAGTTACGTGCAAACTATCACTGATACAACACAGGAAGGTGCATAGTCATCGCGAATGTCACTTAGTTGTCGACCATGACAGGATCGCAAGCTGTGGTCATATTTCCAGCAGTCACTAACAATAGCAATCATGCAATCAACAGACAATAACACAAACATTATTAAGGATAAGATGTTTGCATATGATAACCCATGGGTTCTTAGAATACATTTTAGCAACTGTTTGTAAATGTACGCACATTAAAACAAACCCAAGGTCACACGACATAGGTTCAAACAATAGCCAACATACATATATATAAACATACACATATATTTAGTTATTTAGGATATTTATTTTAATAGCTTGTCTTCGGCTTACCCAATTCAAAGTGGACTGTCTGATGACACAGATACAGCCGTTACCTGGATGTGATGTAGATAAGTGGCAGGAATATGCCAGTTAAAAGTCGATTACAGAGAGTATAGAACTATTTTAAAGGATGATAATGTATTATTTGTTGGCGGTTGTAAAAGTGGTGCCACATTTAACGTCGTCCGCAGCTGGAATATACGAAATAAGACATGGCAAAATTTACCCGCCATGAACCAAGCAAGAAGGAGACACTGCGTTGTCAAATTATGTGGTAAAATCTGCGCGATGGGTGGTTATGAGGGTACTAGTGAATCGGTGGAAAGGTGAATATATATAAATCTGTAACGAATTACCTAACGATGGCGATTGTGAGCTTTAACATTTTCAGGTTGACTTTAAGCATAATGGTGAAAGCACTTTAGACTAGATGTGTTAGGGTAGTATGGATAATAAACAAAATAAGTTACTTCGGCATGAAAAAAGGAAGAAATTCAGTGAAATGTTACGATCTGATTGAATCTGACTTTAGAAAACTCTAACACTTTGAGATTGTCATCGACTTAATTAGATTAATTATAAGTTTGTTTAATAGACTATGCAAAATGACGAAAAGCCACTTTTGACGCCTCAGTTTATAGATATGCATTATCTTTTCATTGCTTTTGTTTGTTTCCAGATATACGACTTCCGATGGTTGGAAGCTTGTGAACTGCTTAATTGATGGACGATATGACGCAGTTGCTGTGACTTTGAATGGTAAAATTTACGTTATGGGCGGTTGTGATGGCTACTGGCCATTAAAATCTGTCGAATGTTACAATCCGGATTTGGATGCTTGGACTTCTTGCGCGGATATGACAAACGGTCACAGATAACCTGGTGTAGGTTAGATTAAAATATAATTATTAATATTAGTAGAACGTTAATCAAGTCATGATTTGGTAGAATGAGGAAGAGTCGAAGAACGGCATATTACAAGGTTATTTAAGTACGTCTTTTACTAAAGACGAATGTACGTAATCGGAATTCGTATTCTGTTGAGAGTTTTAAAATTTATTTGTGAAATGCGTACTGCCGCTATAATAAGAGATTCCATTTGATTTTACCGCTGCAAGCCTTCCCCAAAATTTTCAAAACCAGCAAAAGTAACTCCGCTTCAATAAGAATTACCAAAATTGTCTAACTGAAAATAGTCACTAATTTATTTAGCCGCCCTGTTAGCTCCATTAAAACTAAATACAACATTTATTACTTTTTTTATATTACAGGTAGCTGCACATAGAGGTCACATTTATGTTTTAAGCCGTAGCGGTGCTGAAGGTTACGACCTTCAGCTAGAATATGGTCACAGGTACATATATTGAGTTGATTTTCGCCAATCCCAAACTGAATATTCTTGAAAAATTTCGCAGATTTGTTCTTTGGAAGTTGGCGGTGGTCAAATAGCTTGCGTATAGCTAGACAATAAACTATGGGCCATTGGTGGGAAGCCTGAATCTGTTGACAAGTCATGTGTATCAGTCTTTGATGAAGAAAATTCCTGTTGGGTAGTAAGGTGCTCATTACCCGAAAGTGAAATGCGTAACTGTTTTGTAGTGCCTGAATCCTTGCTGTCGTCGATGTGAATAAATAATGTAATTATTGTTCCCTTTTTCGATTTCACAAATTCTTTTAAAACAAATTATCTGGTGCTGAACGCTCTTGAACTGAAAGTTAGGAATCCGAAATATGAGATATTTTAACGAAAAATATGTAAGAGAGCAAGATTGGAACAGCTCTCTTAAGAGCGTGGTGGTCGACACAAAAATTAAGAGTGCTCTTACAACAATCACAGTTGCCATAATAATAGAAAGGTAAAAAAATAACACTAAACGAGAACAAAAATAATCGAAATAGTTTTAGATTTTTATGTAGAATTGAACGCAGTCATCTAGAACTGCACAAAAAGATAAAATAAAGCTCAAAGCTCAGCGGAACACTGAATATTCACAAGAACATAGTATTATAGTTTTGTTCACCTAACGGTTGTACGTATCACCTAAAACTAAGCGAGATAGATAAAGAGTTATATATGTAAATGATGAGGATGACGATGCTGAAAGTCTGTCTGTCCGTACGTGCAAACTGTAACTTGAGTAAAAATTGAGATATCTTGATGAAACTTGATATTAGGATTCCTTAGTACAAAAAAGATTTGCGTTCGTAGATATGTAGGTGTAATCGGGTCACTGCGACGCCCACAAATCGCCATTAGCCGAACACAAATAAAGTGCAATAACTTAGCTCAAAATAATATTTAAAACTGTAAATTGGTACAGAGCATCACAGTAGTAAAAGGCATCTGTGGGCAAAATTTTTTGAAAAAGACCCCGTGGCCCCGCCTTCTAATAATTTGAATTCTCCTTACATTCTTATGTCACAGTATTAAGATTATTAAAATCAGTCTACAACCACGCCTACTTCCCTTATAGCACAAATTTAAATTGCACTTGATTCCTTCAGTTTCCAGTAAACAAATCAAAAAGAAAATGACGACTTTGCACGATTAATGTCTTTAGTGTGTGCCACTTATGACCAAAAGTTGTTCAAGACCCGGGGTACCTATAGTTGACTTTTGATCGAAAATGTCGGTCAATGTGTGACATAAATAACTGAAATTAAGGGATAATCTTTCTCATATAATGGTATGTCAAAAATGGGTTGAATCGAACCAATACTTCCCTTAGTCGCCATATACTTAATATAAAGATTTTCTATCCTTGTGGGACCTTGTGCCGCATATGTATATCGACCAATATGTGAGTTATCCCAATGGAAATAAGAGATCGCGTTTTATTCAAAACAGTGTATCTTTTATCATGAAATAGATAAATTTGAGCGAAGACTTGACAAATAGCTATATATAGCTCCTATATAACTAATGCCAATATTTTCGAATATCCGGCTGATTTCACTCTATATGACTGGTTTTACACCTTAATGCATTTCCCTGGCTTTGATTATTGCAAGTTGCAAGAGTATAAATGTTCGGTTGTACCCGAACTTAGCCCTTCCTTACTTGTTATGCTTTTATTTACTACGCAAATTACAATTTCAAGGTTATTGGCGAACTTTTGTTTTGTTTATTTAATGTAGGACAAACATGAAGCAAAGATTTGAAGAGAGTTGACCAAGTTTCTAAATATCTACATATATTAAAATGTAACAAATGATATTTTCCTTAATCATATCGATACTTTGGGTGCATTGAAGCTATAAAACCCTTCACAGTTGCAACTTCTGCTGGCATAAAGCGTAAAAAAGTGCCTTTTTGTCAGTCAGTTTGTACATATTATATTGGCTTTTCTGACAAATGGGTGAATTATTGGAGATATGCACTTTGATATCTTTAAAACTGAAAAATTAGCTCTTGTAAGGGTGTAATAGTACATTAATCTAAGTATGTACTATACTGTATACAAACTTATTATTACCGTTGAAGTAACCTTTTTTTAGCACAAATAAACGCTGCAGTCTAAACATGTCAACTTCAGATTTCTAATTTCTAACAGTTTGCTTTATTTTTCTTGGTCAACAAAAAATGTACAGGAATGTGAAAGAAAAGCGTTTCTTTATAAATAAATTTTGACTTTTTTTGTGTATTCTCTGGCTTAACATCAACCCAGTGAGAAAACTTTTATTCGCAGATATAACAGATAAGGTGGTGACTTTCCTTTCGATTAATTTATTATTTCGCCGTAGGCGTCATTTTCGTTGATGTCCATGCATGCATATATAAATATACTCGTAGTACATACATATGTATATCATCGGTGTCCCTTTTTTGCGAATAAAGTGACGGTCAGTTGTCAAGTAAGTTGTACATCACGACTGACCTAACAAATGTAAATGTATTGGTGACCCATCCAGCATTTTCTTTTGTTGTCTAACTACCAACATGGAACGCAGGTTTTGGGACGACTTGTAATGAGACAACAACAAAGCAAATTATTTTCTGGAATGGTCTTAAAACAATTTCGCATTCTAATAATGCACTTCGCCTAATGAAGCCAACCAAGCTATAATATTTGTTAAGTCTCTGAAATATTAACTTCACACCACCCCTTAAAAAAAGTTCAGCAGTATTAAATTGCACGGGATTGGTGGCCACAACCCCAAGACGGGAGATGATGCGCTCACCAAAGATTGTCTTGTTGTAACTAAATGTCGTTCACATCAACATCCTCCAAATCAAGCTCGAAAAAGTTACTCATGATGGCTCTATAGGGTTCTCCATTGACCGTAACATTATGGTTGGCATCACTTTTAAAGAAATATAGACTAATGATACCCATTACCCATAGAGTAAAGCAAATAGTGACTTTTTGAGCATGCAAAGGCGTCTTAACATTAGCTTATGGATTATGTTCATTCTAAATGCGACAATTTTATTTACTAACTCTGGCCTACAAAAAAAATTTTTTGCTTTGGTGCAGCTCTGCGCGCATCCCACATTCCCGCTACTAGATGTTCTTTTCTTCTTTCTTATGAACAAGAACTGATATGGAAAATGTGTCTTATTTTCTCGTATCAACTCACAAAATACATCCAAAATCAGGTATAAAAGCTGAGGCACCAAAATGAGTGTCGGCCAGTGTAAATTATATACGTATTTAATAAAAAATACGTTTCATCGCTGAACAAATTTTTTTTGTGAATGTCGGAATCAGTGGATTTTGAAATCCCGCAAACCAAACTCCTTCCGCAAAATCTCCCAAAAAGTGAATATTAGAACCAAACGATTTCCAAATGTAGTTCCGGACTAAGTCTGATCATTATAAAATGCCAACGTAACTGAGTATACATCGTGTAACAACAATCAAAAGATCAATTCCAAAAAAATTATTGAGTATATCAGTACTGGAGCATGATATATTCAATAAAATTAAACGATACTGTGGCCATTGAAGGGACCTCTACTATAAGATACATTAACAGTCTATCGAAAGGGAATATTTTTTTTTTAGCCTTGGATATTTGCGATTTGGGAGAGTGTAAATTATTCTGATGGACCGAAGATCCCAGGCTAAGGTTGTCATTTTTTAAAGCTAATTACCTATTTTTGAAGATATGTATTTTCCAGGACAGAAATTAGAATATTCAATTGGTGCCTAAGAGAAACAATAGTGAAAGCATCATATTGCAGCCACATCTGCTACAGCTTTTTGTTTAGCTGGTTCTTCACTCTACTATTACTATATTTTGAAAACCGAACAAGCAAAATGCCGTAAATAAAGATAATATGAGCCGTTTCTTCTTATCAATGTGCATTGGTGGATTTTATATTTGAAGTAAGTACAAACATATTAGCCATAGGCTCTTTCACAAAATCGAACACCTCAACACCTCAAGCTCACCTCAAATAAAAAAAATTTTAACACAATGTTAAACTCTTTAACAACCAACGCTTGAAAAGTCTTTATCAAATGCATTAAAGAAATCTATTTGGAAAACAACAAATCCATGTCAAAAAGTTTTTGCATAAAGTAATAAGCCACTGACAATGAAAAAGTTGCTTTCTCGCTGAAGTATTTACAGATATGCCAAAAATAAAGGTGCAACTGGCAGGCAAAGTTGAAAAAGTTGGGGCCACATGCCCCCAAACACTGGAAAACGTGAAACGTGTCAGCTTAAAGTGGTAACAAAGTGTGACAACAGCTAAAAGAAACGAAAATGACAGAAAGAAAAGTATGAAAGATAATCGTGATAATAGAAACTACTCAAGCATTTAAAAGAGTGGACAACGCCATAGAGATTATGTCAATCCCAAGACTAGTTTTGTTTAAGAAAGAGGAAAATAACAATGTTTTTAGGTAAAATAATCATTTCCTTTCATTTTCCATTGTGTACAAAGTGGTTATTGGGAAAAATATTAAAAAAAGAAGTAACAATCCTTTGTTGTAGTTGACGATTACACTGGTAAACACTGTTTTTGTCACATGAACTTCGTTATAATTTTTATTTATGTTGGTGTACCTTCATTAAAAGTATATAACAGTTTTGTTTCTACGACATCCAGTTTTCTTGTGACAGCTACATATTCATTTCTGACCTCATATACATTTCTTTGTTTACATAACTGCATTTAGTCGACTGTGTAACTATTGTGTTTGCTAAATTACATTTGATTTACATTAGTTAGATCGTAAATATGCCACGAAAGTGTTTGAACAACACGGACAATTTTTGTTATGCGGATGACACACAGCGCTTAGATTACCATCATTGTGCAAAAACATTTTCAGCTTCACAGTCGTCAATAATTTAGCGTGCAAGAGAAGATAATTCCAAAATTTGTGTAGATTTTTAACTTCTTATATTTTAATTTGGTTACTGCTAAATATATTTAACAACTTTTGAAGTATTTATATATTTTTATATAATTAATTACTATTTTTAGCAGTATGAAGTAATAACATAAATTAAAACCATAGGTCATGCCGAAAAAGGGGGAAATTCGTAAGTGGAATGCAGAAAACATGCAAAAAGCAATCCAAGCTGTTAGAGCAGAAAAAATGGGAATATTGTTGGCATCGAAAACGTACGGTGTTCCATTTGCAACTTTGCACAGAGCTGCTCGTAGTGATAAAAAAAGTCGATGATGTTTTAACTACGCCGTTAGGCCAGAGACCGGTCTTTAGCAGAGACGTCGAATTGGAGCTGGTAAGATATTTAAAAGATATGGAGGCAAAATTTTGGTGGCTTACTTGTAGCGATGTCCGCTCGCTTGCTTTTCAAATAACAAAGCGCAACAATATTGTGAATCCATTTTCTATAACGATGGAATGTGCCGGAAGAGATTGGTTGCGCGCATTTCTGAAAAGACATAAGACTGAAATAAGCATACGCAGTGCTACTGGAACTTCATTAGACAGAATAAAAGGCTTCAATGAAGAGAACGTAAACAAGTTTTACAGTTTACTGGAAAACTAGTATGAAAGTTTGAATTTCCTCCAAACAGGATTTGGAACGTGAATGAGACAGGAGTGTCTATTGTGCAAAGTAGGCAGCCAAGAGACTTAGCTGCAAAAGGCAAAAGACAAATTGGATGCACGACATCAGCTGAGAGTGGATCTCTAATAACATTTTTTCAAGAAAAAACTTTTCTCCGCTTTTAATGAAACATGCTCCACCTGGCTCCGATTCTGCCTGTCACATATCCGGATGGATACAAATTCCAATATTTACAATGTGGTTTGACCATTTTATGCTGTTTACACATCCTTCTAAGGAGAACCCAGTCCTTTTGATCTTAGATGGTCACTATAGCCATACAAGAAATATTGAGGTTCTTGATAAAGCTCGTGAAAAAGGCGTTATAATTTTATCCTTGCCACCCCATTGTACGCATAAAATGCAACCTTTGGACAAATCCTTTATGGGACCTCTTAAAACTTACTATAATGAGGAAATAAGACGATTTAGGCGTGAAGAAGGCCGAAAGGTGACACAATTCGATGTTGTAGAACTCTTGGCAAAAGCTTATCTTAAAGTTCAAACTGCGCAAATAGCTATTAATGGGTTCAAATGTACTGGGATTTATCTATTTGATAAGAACAACTTTCAGGAAAGCGATTTTATTCATGAAAAACATCAAGCGGAAGACGCACAAATCAGAGATGAAAGCGATTTAGAAGAACCGATCGCTAGCACAAGTAAAACAGCCATGCAGCACTTAATCACGCCATGGGAGATCTCACCTCCACCTAAGCTGATGCAGAAAACTAGTTTGAGAGGTAAGCGTTCAGAAGCGACAATACTTACAACATCACCATATAAGGCAGCGTTGGAAATAAGCATCAAAAATGCTGAAAACCGCAAAAAGAAGAAAAGCGTGAGCGGGCAATAATGCCGAGTAAAGTAGCTGGGAAAATACAACGGTTAAAGCAGACTAGGAAAAGTGCATCAAGCGAGTCGGATAAAAGTTTGATATTACCCAGTTCAGACGAGGAATGTTGGGCAGAAAATCCTCCTACTAAGGATACCGTCTGCGCTTTTTGCAATAAAACCTTTGGGGCAGATGAGGAAGTCATGACTTGGACTCCATGCTTGCAATGCGACTTAGTTTGGGCACATAGCAAATGCCTCCCTAAACGTCAGGCAATATTCGTTTGCGCGTCTTGTGAATGACTTTTCAAATATTTTACTATGTATACCAACTATTAGAAATGCTTCCATACTTTATTGAATTTTTATTTGTTTCTTTTATAATATTATTTTGTTTTGTTTATTTTTTGTATAAAATATAATATATGAATTTTTGCTTTAAATAAGTGAATTAATTCAATTAAATAAAAACCATAATTTTTTGGGAATGGTTTGGGTAATTTGGTATGATATATCATATTAGCCGATGGGATATATCACATTACCACCACATTTTTACAAACCGACGTATTCGACTTTTTATAGTTTTAAACAAATATCTTCCTCAAAACTGAACAAAATGCAATACTATTTCGGAATATGTTGGGAAATGCCTGAACCCATCGCATTAATAGAAATTATACTAGTTTCCTTTTCAAAATGTTGATTAGTCATTGAAAAAAGTATGCCTATATGACAATACCCAAACTTACTCTAAGTGATTGTTATTTTTGTTTGACTCAAACAAAAGGTATTACTACCAAATCCAAACACACTATCCAGTATACAAACTTGTCTTCGGCCAAGACACCCATCCTACATAGGGCCGAACTGCCAGTGCCAATGCCTCCAAATCGATCAAAAAGTGAGAATTCTAGTCCGGAATTTGTTCTCAGTCAGCATAATAAGGTATCTGAAGATAGTGACTCAAGTTATCAACCGTCAACTTCAAAAGAACCGCACTTATTGACACAACGTGATTTAAACGATTTAGTACGTGATTTAAATCTCTCTAAAAAACAGGCTGAGCTTTTGGGGTCTAGATTAAACGACTGGAATTTACTTTCTCGTGGTAGAAAGATTTCTTCTTCTTCGACGTCGTGACGTTGAAATAACCCCTTACTTTTTACTGAAGGAGGTGATTTATCTATTGTAATCATGTTCCTGTTGTGATGAATTTTTTAAATTTCGAGTATGATCCAAGTCACTGGCGACTGTTTATTGACTCTTCAAAAAATAGTTTGAAAGCAGTGTTACTGCATAACGGAAACAAACTTCCTTCATTGCGGATTCCACATGGTTCCAGTGTTCGTAAAACCATCAAAATACGCTCTTGCTCTGATGAGTAATATTCCGCAAGAGAACATCATTTCAAATACTCAAGAGCRCAAGCTTAACTAACGATCTCATCACAAAAAACTCCTCAYGTATTTGGCTCACTCATATATTAGCATRAGCRAGCATTTTTAAAAKATAACTATTTGCCTAACGCATCATCTTTATTTTTATCGCTCTGAGTGTTCAAGTGATGCGAAAAATAAAACTCATCGTTTTCACTTGTCATTAGTATTGTCTCTTATTTAAAGAAAAAA
>NW_017534407.1:177220-194005 GCF_001853355.1 Bactrocera latifrons
TGAATATTTACAAATTCTTCCAAGTTCAACAGAGAATTTAACATATCGAATTCCATCTAGTTAAATTGTCTAATGTAGGCATTCGGATACCTTCACCAAAATTTTCATTACGAATCTTTTTTCGAAGAAAACGTGCCGCCTCTCTACACTTTGTTAATTATGTTGAAACAGTTTTATATACATCATGTGCAGCTAGTTGGAGCGTATGTACAGCACATCTTACCACCGACAATACCGAATTCAATCTAGTGTGAATTTGTTCATATTCATCATCATCCGTGGTTTCACTTTCTTGAAGTAACTCTGAAGTTTTCACAACGTTCGCTCCATTATCGGTAGTAGAAGAATATATTTGTGCCGCGTTTATACCAAATTTATGGAAATTTTTTAAGATTTCTTCCTTTAGAAACAGTRCAGTGTGTCTTTTTTTCAATTCCACCATCCCAATAGTAAAMATTTTTATTTGAAAATTATCAATAACTTGAACGTTAATTCCCAATATACTTTTTTCCATTCGTGAAGCAATGTCCAACTTTATGCAAATCATTTTGTTTCGTAGTAAATCAGATAGTTTGATTTTCATTTGTTCGKCACACGTGCCAAGTCTTTCAATTATATTCYTTGAGTTTACTGTTATATTAAATTCGTGTTCATAAGGCTCTATAATTTTTTTAAAATACTGTTCATCATCAAAAAGCCTAAATGGTATGGCTTTAAYAGTAATCAGCCCCACACAGCACTTAAAAAAATTACTTTGATTMAATTTTATTTTTACTTTTCTCAATGTTTCCGATGACTCAATTTGTACAAAATTATGTTTGTGAACTAAAGTGTAATGTCTTTTTATGTTGTGCAAAACTTGACCTTTAAATTGTGTTTTTGCATAAAAGGCACATCGATTGATTTGTTTCACTGTCGTACGATACTTACTTTGTTTTGTCAATTTTTGAAAACCTGCCCATTTTTAACTTATAAAATTTTAACCTAACAAAACTGCAATGCGTCTTAATCCAAAATGACAATTGAAAAAACGCCGAGTATGGAAAAACCCATGACAAAAAAAAAACAATCATTGTATAGAGAAATTATCTTAGAGAACAGTATTTTTGCATCGTCTTCCTGATTAAAATTATTTACCTACTCACAATACAACTTAAATTAACGGTTAATCATGCATGTACCCAAAACTGTTAATATTTACACCAACAATAATTAAACTTTAACATAAATTTATAAATATACATACYCTCTAAGAGAATAAGAAATTGCTCAAGTGCACTCTCTGCTGCATTACTGACTTTATCAGCGATACAAAATACTGAGTGCTGAAACCTGAGATGAGAAAAAGAAACTTAGCGCTCTTGTGAGGAGTATTATTTTGAGGAGCACGTACGTTTGCGGTARATATTAGAGCGAAAAGATAAKATAAGTATTAAAGAGAAATATTCTAGAAGAGCACTCTTTCCTTTGAACTCACAATTGAGGAAATCAAAATTTATTGCTCCTCAATTGTGTTGTATTGAGGAGGAAGATAAAAATGTTACTCCTCAGTGATGAGTATTTGCGAACTCTGCATGGTTTCTATGAAAGAGACTTACGAAAAAATGATATTTATACTTGAACAAATTGAATACAGTAAACACGTTTGGAAAATTTGTGGTGATTTCAAAGGAGTTGTACTTTTACTTGGACTACAGCTTGGTTATACGAAATTTCGCTGGTTTATTTGTGAATGGGACAGTAGAGACAGAAAAAGTCGCTATACAAGAAAGTGTAGCCCAAGCGTGAATTACTAGCCATAATTAGCCATAAAAATGTTAAGAATGATCCTCTACTGAACCCTGATGACATATTTTTACCACCATTGCGCATAAATCTTGGTCTGATAAAAAAACATTTGTAAAAGCTACGCCTAAAGATGGAGATGGATTTTTATATCTAAAAGAGAAATTCCCCCAGCGAGGCGAAAAGCAAAAAGGGAGTATTTGTAGGCCCACAAATACGGCAATTGATGAAGGATAAGAGCTTTGAAGAAAAACTGAATGATCAGGAAACACTCGCCTGGAAATGTTTTATGAATGTTGTTCAAAATTTTCTAGGTAACCATAAAGCGGAAAATTACAAAGATTTAATAAATGAACTTATGATATCATTTAAAGCTTTGGGATATAATATGTCCTTGAAAATACATATGCTGGACTCTGTGCTGTGAGTGACGAACCAGGTGAGACATTTCCTTAATGGAGAAGCGTTATCAAGGGAAATGGAGTCCAGAAATGCTAGCAGACTATTGTTGGAGACTTAAAATGGACCTAGCGGAAGCCAAATATTCAAGAAAAACATAAGTATCTATTAGATATTAGGAAATAATTCTGTAAGTGTGGCTGATTTTTTTACTTTTTACGAAAATATATGTTTTGATGTCACAAGAAGACATGATGTGTACAATTTTTTTCATTAAAATATTATTATTTGGTGGCCCTAGTATATTCAAAATTTGATATAAATTTGTATGTCACAAAAAAAATACAAATTTGTTGACCAGTGAAATTTGCCGAAACCGAATAGATCATAGAAAATCATGGTTTCTTTGACTGGGGTAAAGGTACCTAGCTTTGGTTCGTCATTAATTTGTTCCACACGGTCAAACCTCAATCAGGAATATTACACTTTAAACGTCTACATTTATAATTCCTCTAAACGGCCGAGTTTCTGAGCAGAAAATTCAACAGATTCAAAGCATTTTCAACAAAATGCGCCGTCACATCGAGAACAGCTTTTTGACCCAATACGAAATGAGGGTCGAGCGAAGCACGCGAAACACATTCTTTAAAGAACGTGGATTTTCGAAATAAAGATGAACGATTTGTAAAAGGTGTTCAGGCGTAAGTCTTTCCATGATGAAATGCCAAACAATTGTGAACAAAAACAACATGACAACTTGCCACGATTCACGCGTGATCTATCAAGAAGAGGCTATTGAATAAAGTTGTTGGATCACCCGTTACAATGAAAGTGTTAGCATCTGTTTGTAATTGCTGTGTAGGCAGCCTAACAATCAAATTTTACTCCTCCAATGATTAAGTATTCACTCACTTAAACATTTCTATTAAGAAATTCTCGCACGTACCGAGTCACCGTTACACAACAAATTGACAGATACATGTTAAGCTACTAGAAGTTGAGCCAAAAATTCTGCAGAAACGTGCAAATGGATAAAGCAGACACTTTTGGTTTTATTGTGTCTGTGAATTGATGTAGAAAATACGATTCTGTGACCATATTAGCAAAGTAAATTGTGAAAACATTTTTTTTTTTTTTTTGAAATTGATGATGACTATTCGGAATTGATATAAATTTGGGTACCAAACCTGTGGTTGTTTCGCCTTCTGAATTTAGCTCGCCTTCAAACGGCTACCCAGAGGATACTTGGTCAAAGACCGGAAGTCGTGAGCTGCTTGAGTCATATGTAACTTTTCTCACTCGCGTGAGCTTCTACACATGGCTCCATCCTCAAACTCGGCTAAATCGCGTTAGCGGTGTCTACGCCAAAAAAATAGTTTCTTTCGACATATACTTTTTTTAATTCAAATTTGAATATTTCAGTTTATACAATATGAATAACAAAATTGTGTGTAAATACCAGTAAACTGAAATTGATGTAAATCTATGCAAAACGAAAAACCCTCGGTATGGTGGGGAGCCACACTTAGACAGTAATGTACTGTCGTTTGTGAAACCAGACGAAAATGCTGCGAAGCTGTAAATCTACTGCTACGTTTATGCCAGCAATCCGTTGAAAGGCGCTGCAGTAATCAGGAAGTCTTAAACTGGAGCTGATGGCAAAATTTTTTGGAGTACTCCCCGTTTAGAATCGATTAAGACAATTTGCACGTTGTCTGAGATGTTTTCGCCACCGTATAGGCATAGTTCCCTTATCAGTTCTTCTCCGCCGTGTTTGAAAAGCTCGGCCGGCAAACCATCGGCCCTCGCCGCTTTGTTGTTCTTCAGACGGGTAATTGCTATTCAAACTGCTTCATGGTCGACAATGGAACGTCTGCTCCATCGCTATCGATTGAGGAATCGCGTTCGCCTTCTCCTGGCGTTGTACATTCATTGCCATTCAGCAGGCTGGAGAAGTATTCCCTCCATAATTTAAGTATGCTCTGAGCATCGGTCGCTAGATCACCTTTGGGGGTTCTACAAGAGTATGCTCCAGTCTTAAAACCTGCTGTTAGGCGCCGCATTTTTTCGTAGAATTTTCGAGCATTACCCCTGTCGACAAGCGTGTTAGCTTCTTCATACTTATGCCTTTCGGTCTCTTTTTTTCAGTCTGCAAATGCGTCCTTTCCTCTTCAACTTTTAGTATCTATCCCATCCCGCACGTATTGTGGTCGATCGTAACGTTGCGAGGTAAAGTAGTCTGTTTTCTCTCTGCTGTGACACGACACTCCTCGTCAGAGCAGCTGTTCTTTTGCATTTTCCGAAAATCAATGTTCCGTCGCACAGTTCCCTTATACCGAGTTGTTGACGAGTGCTCTCAGAGAGCAGTTCGGCTGTCGTTTGTGATTGCAGCTTCTCGACATCGAGCCTTCCTTGTATTAGGTGAGCGTACGTACGTCCAGAACACTGGTGACGTTTCTTTCGTCTATCGCAACATTATCGATATGGTTGGTGGCTGTTCGATCCGGAGAATCTCATGCTGGAATTTAGTACTACAGATAACCATATGTCGGGTCCCGGCGAAGTCAATTAGCCTCAGTCCTATCTGTAAATACACATTTCTAAAAACAGACTATAAAATATATAATTTTGAATCACTACATACAGGAACAACAAATATAATGCAAACTAAACCTTTACTCTGCACCTGACCCACAACATAAACATTGACTTCACACAGCAGCAGGTGCGAAAACACGTCCCTTTTACATACAGAAAATTATTCACATAAAATTATCGGAATAGAGGCATAAACTGTTGCGTATCACACGAATGTTTGTACTAAAATATTTACCTGGTAGAATCGCACATGTTACACATTTCATAAACATGCGAATACTCATTTACTTCGTCGGTGTTTACCCTGCGTTAGTTAGATTCCTATGTAAAACTGGACCATGCACTTTGCATTCACATAGACACTGTATTCATATTTTATGCAAGCAACTATGTGAAATGATATGAGACCAAAGGCGTCCCTAATATAAACGTGAGGAGGGTACTATGTGTATATAAAATAATCTATATTCTAATGTATTAAACAAAGAACTAGATTTGACAGAAGCCAGATATTCCTTGAGATGTCGTCACACAAACATTAAATAATCAATAGTCACAAAGATTGACAAGGCGATATATCACAATTCGAAACACATAAGGAAGAACTAAGTGCGGGTAAAACCAAATGTTCCATAATCTTGCAAATTGTAGGAATCAAAGCCGCGGAAATACCCTTAGGTGTTTTAAAACTGTTGAAGAATAATTCAAAATTCATTGTTCGACGAAATTGGGAATGGGCTACAATCAACTTTATATACAAGTATTATTATATTATTATTATTATTATTGAAAGGTTTTAACGGGTGATCCACGTAGATAATCATGGAACAGTTATAAATGTATGTATATGTGCAGAATATAATTATAAGATGGGCTCCAACGAATATTACGAGTATGTTAATAGGTAAATCCATTATAAAGAATGTCGATGAAGTGACTCAATTGCATACTATGTAGAAAGAATGTGACCTTTTCAAATAGAGTATCGTATAAAAAATTTAAATAATATATATGCACGTAAATATTAAAATTAAATCCAATTAGGGCTCATGAGCTTTTTTCGAGGATTACGAAGTGTGGAAAATCTTTTATTTACATTTGGACAAATTTTATGCTTGAGACTTGGAAATAATAGCTTTTCGAGTCTCTTTCTTTATAATACAAATCCCTAAATTGACTTTTTTTAAATCAAATTATATAAATGGAAACTATTCTATCGAAAACCTAAACGAAGCACAAAACTTTCCGTTTTTATGGACAGTTTGAAGGATAGTATCCCAACGATTTCTCATCTTTCGCAAATACAAAAAATCTATCAAGTAACGACATCTGCTGTAAAAATACGAATACTTTTTCGACTACCCAATACAAGGTGCGTTCCAAAGTAAACAGGAGTAAAGTAAACTTTTGAACCTAGCGCCCCCTGGTGGCGTCGTCTGTGCATCGACTGATGCGTTAGAATCTGCCATCTTTATCGATTGTCCAGTGAGAATTTCATGACGTTCTATTCATCATTGGAAGTGACGTTATTGCGTTTTAAGTGTCGGTATGTTTGTGTTATCGGTGCGAAAATGAGCATCGAACAAAGAGCCAACATTAAATTTTGTTTTAAAATTGGTAAAACTTTTACCGAAACGTTTCAATTGATGAAAGAAGTTTATGGCGATGATTGTCTAACCCATAGCAGAGTGCACGAGTGGTTTCAACGTTTTCAAAGTAATCGTGAGGACGTAAATGACGATCAACATGTGGGCCAATCAAAATCCGTGATCACCGGAAATTCCAACGAAACCGTGCGTGAATTCATCAGAAATCAGCCGAAATCATCATTGAAATTCATGGAAATGGAATTGAACATGTCCAAAGCATCGATTTAACGCATTTTGACTGAACATTTGGGTTTACGAAAAGTGTGTGCACGGTTTGTTCCGCTCAAATTTTCTTTCGACCAAAAATTGCTCAGAATCCAACATCCGAAAGACGATTATTTGACCGAAAAATCACATTTTAACCATTAACCACACCCCGTATTCACCTTTTATGGCACCGTGCGACTTCTTCCTTTCGGAAAAATGCATTTGCCCATGAAAGGAAAGTGTTAATTAGACGTAGAGGATATTCAAAAGGCTTGCACCGGCATACTGGCGGCCATACCGGCCAACGAGTTAAAACACTCGTTCGACATGCTTTTGGACCGTTCAAAAAGCTGTATTGAAGCAGAAGGAGACTCCTTTAAATAAAATAAATTGAATTTGCCGAAAAAACCATTTGTTCGGTTCACTTTGGAATTTTAGAGTGTTTATAAACTCGGTCAGAATTCGAGATGTTTAAATCAAATTAAATTATCTTCTTCTTCTTTACTGGCGAGACACCGCTTACGCGATTATAGCCGAGTCAACAACAGCGCGCTAGTTGTTTCTTCTCTTCGCTACGTGGCGCCAATTGGATATTACAAGCGAAGCCAGGTCCTTCTCCACTTGGTCCTTCCAGCGGAGTGGAGGTCTTCCTCTTCCTCTGCTTCCCCCAGCGGGTACTGCGTCAAATACTTTCAGAGCTGGAGTGTTTTCGTCCATTCGGACAACATAACCTAGCCAGCGTAGCACCATATAGCAGGACGGGTATTATGAGTGACTTATAGAGTTTGGTTTTTGTTTGTCGAGAGATTACTTTGCTTCTCAATTGCCTACTCAGTCCGAAGTAGCACCTGTTGGCAAGAGTTATCCTGCGTTGGATTTCCAGGCTGACATTGCTGGTGGTGTTTACGCTGGTTCTAAGATAGACGAAATTATCTACAACTTCAAAACTATGACTGTCAACAGTGACATGAGTGCCAATTCGCGAGTGCGACGACTGTTTGTCTGATGACAGAAGATATTTCGTCTTGCCCTCGTTTACTGGCAGACCCATTTGCCTTGTTTCCTTGTCCAGGAGAAAGCAGAACTAACGACGCGGGTGTTGAGGCCGATGATATCAATGCTCAATGTCAGTTCACACTGCCGTATTAGTTTTGCGGGGATACCAAATTCAGACATCACTCCTGATAAGGTCCAATCAGTTTGTTGGCGGTGGGCTTTAAATCTTTCACACAATACCCTCGATAGAACCGTATATGCAATGTTGAGGAGGCTTATCCCACGGTAGTTGGCGCAGATTGTGGGGTCTTCTTTTTGGAGGATTGGGCATAGCACACTTAAATTCTAATCGTTGGGCATGCTTTCGTCCGACCATATTTTACAAAGAAGCTGATTCATGCTTCTTATCAGTTTTTCGCCATGTTTGAATAGCCCGGCCGGGGAATCGGGTTCGCCTTCTCCTGGCGTTCTGCGTTCACTGCCATTCAGCAGGCTGGAGAAGTGTTCCCTCCATAATTTAAGTATGCTCTGGGCATCGGTGACTAGATCACCTTTGGGTGTTTCTTCACGGTCTGGCAATTTACGAATTTGTACTCCCCGAAATGAACTTTGGCTTGGTAAGTGATCTTAAACTTAAAAATTATTTAATGTATAATTCATCTACATATTTATTTTAGAAATCAAATAAAATTACTTTTATTCTCATGTTAATGTATTTCAGATGCCTTCTAGAAGACATTGAAAATGATCATCATGCGATCAAATAAAGAATTATACTCGTATTTCCAAATATCCTGGTTCACAGTAGTGTCCTTTTCTACATTGATGGGTGTAAGAACAGAACAGTCCGACTTTTCACAAATTCTGATACACGGCTTAAAATGCTTACTGGTACAGCGAGGACAAATTCACAGCCTCCGTTTTTATGCATCACACTCTACTCGGTTTAAGTTAAGTTTTTTTTTTTTGTAACTACCAAAAGGAAACGTCGGAGACCCCATATAATGTATACATATATAAATAATCAGCATAACCAGCTGTGTCTATTTTGCCCGTCCGTCTGCCTGTATATATGTTAGCTAGTCCCTTAGTTTTTTAAAATATCGATCTGAAATTGTAAACAAGCCTTTTTCTCAAGAAGCTGTTCATTTGTCGGTACTGCAAATATCGATTCACTTTAACATTTAGCTGTCAGACAAGCTGAACGATCGAAATCGAATGCTTCTATGAAATGCTTTTTCATTTGACGAGATATTTTCGAGATATTTTGCACTTTGCATGGATTATTATCCAAGGCAACGGTGCAATCTCTGCAGAAATTGTTCAAGTTCAATCATTATAGCATAAAACTGCCATAAAAACTGACACTCGGTACAACCGGAATTAAAGGTTGTTTTATACTGTTGCAACATGTTGCTAGATAATACTATTTTTGTATGTAATATGTCCTAAAACACGTTCCTCTAATTTGTTATGTCCTGGCATTTTGCAGAAGTCAAACTTGGTCTTACTGGGAAACCAGAGCCCCTTATAGGTAGTGTGATAAAGAATTTTCGTGATGCATAAAAATCTTCAAATATTGTGGCTGCTGATAAGTCTATAGTCAAATTTCATGGAAAACTGATTATAAAAACGTTTATCCCAGCAAAAGTAAATCACTTAGTTTATATAATAATATTGGGCTTAAGTTGACAGTTTTACAACTCCAATAACATCTTATTCGACATTTCCTTGTACGAGCAGAATCAACCACACAAACCATAGGTCCTCGAAGACATTTAGTCTTCTCTAGCAACCGAAGATCTTCAACAGCTCCTTTTGATCTTAGTTTACAAAAATTAAAAGAAATTAGCAAGATACAAGTAGACTGGTTATTAGCTAGAAAAGCCAAGCAAAACATGCTGTTAAATATTTACACATCGCTTCCTTAAAACTACTTAAATGTCAATAATTGATTTTTGTTTTTCAGATATTCAAAGCGAGTGCATCATATTTTCTACTACTTCGAGATATTGACGAACCCTGAAGGAGGTTTATACAAAATAAAAATTCTATTCTTCTAATTTTCAAACAATGGGTTTGTTTAAGTAATAATAAAATACATGCATGTTCATATATGTATATTTAATAATCAAACTCGTTTGATTGCTTTTATTATCTTCACCTGCATGTTTATACATTTGTAACTATTTTCAAAATGTAGGGCTGATCACAAATTTTTACATTATTCAATTATACCTCAGAATATATTTAAATATAAGGGGGGACCTCACAGAATCTTCAAATGTAATGGAGAAAAATTATTATCATTACAAAGAACATACTTTATCATTTATTTTTAGAAGACTATCTTTTTCAAATGTTGGCCGCGACTACATCTCAGATGGTCCATCCGTTGAGTTCAAGTCTCGATGAAGTTCGAGCATTATCCGTACAAATGGTAACTGGCGAATGACACACATTATATTTTGCTTCAAAGAACGAACTGAAACGGGATTGTTTGATATGTGAGGACCTGTAATAAAAATATATGTAAAGAAATACAAAATAATAATGTTATTAATTTTTTTACAAATTTCTTAAATTAATACAGAAACTAACTCAATTTTTCTGTTATTTAATACAGAACTCTATCAAATGATCATAGATATAAGGCAAGGCTAACTTTATCCACTGAAATATTTGCCAAAATAATTTAATTTTTATTTAAATATTCTGAGCAAATTTTGGTCGGCAGTCAATTTGTGCGGTAAAAACCGTGCACACACCTTTCGTAAGCCAAATGTTCGGTCAAAATGCGATAAATCGATGTTTTAGAGATATTCAATTCCATTTCCATGAATTTCAATGAAGATTTCGGCTGCTTTTTGATGATTTGATGCACAGTTTCGATGGAATTTCCGGTGATCACGGATTTTGATTGGCCCACATGTGGATCGTCATTTATGTCCTCACGACCACTTTAAAAACGTTGAATCCACTCGTGCACTCTGCTACGGGATAGCCAGTCATCGCCATAAACTTGTTTCATCAATTGAAACGTTTCGGTAAAAGTTTTACCAGTTTTAAAACAAAATCTAATGTTGACTTTTAGTTCGAAGCTCATTTTCGCACCGATAACAAAAACATACTGACACTTAAAACGCAATAAGTTCACTTAGAATCAATGAAATGTCATGTCGATAAAGATAGCAGATTCTAACGCACCAGAGGACATATAATATGGATGGCGCTACCAAGGGGCGCTAGATTCAAAAAGTTTTCTTTGGAACGCACCTTGTATATTATACTCTGTAGCTACGAGCTGCAAGGGTATAAAAAACGGATTAATGTGTCTTTCAAGCTGATGTCTTGCCCGAAATCCTCGAGCCCAATCGTGAATTTATCGTGAAATTATCTCACATATATAACTATAAAACTGCCGCAAGTAGCCTTCATAGCCCTAAAAACAATTATGATTTAAATAACAAGACTTTAAATAAAGTGGAATCACATGTGTATAATTTGAATATAACCCAATGGCACTGAAACTTATGTCTCCACTAAAATATCTGTATGCATATGTGCATGTGTGCATTTGCACGTACATTAGAAAAACCCTTGAATCGAATTAGTTGATCTTTCTCAAAGTCATTTGGTTACATTTCGCTTTGCAAAAACCAGAAAATTGCGCAAATGTGGGTTTGGTATTGTCAAATGTGTCGTTAACATTTCACATCTAGATTCATTTCGCATTGTGATCATATAAATTATGCAAATCAAGAGAACAGATTGATGATTGTCAAGTGTAACATTCACCCTGAACCATGCCGTATATAAGTGAGCCCAAATCAACCCTTTCGATTGTGATAAAGAAGTACTCATTACACATGTATCGATAGCAATGAATAATTTTGACGCAAAGTCTTATCTAAGCACCGCTTAAATTTAAAAAATGTATGTTTCGAAATAGGGCCATCAGCTTGTATTGTGAAAAATAACCTTCCACTCAACTATCGATTGAAGATGATAGAAGATGCGGTGCTCAAAATAATGCAAACATACGTGTATGAATATTTTCCATCAGAGGTAATAATATTAACTAGTTTAACTATATAAAACAATCTTTCTTGAATAGTTTCCAAGTGAATTATTGGCTTAGTGTGATTGAAAAATCTGAGTAGCTTTTCTCTTCCCTTTTCCAAAGACTTTTTATGAATGCATACGCTTAACAATTGTTTTGTTATAACATAAAGTCATTTGAGTTTGGTTCAGCATTCAGCTTCAGTACTTGCAATTTATTCGTGAAAGCACCGGTATATTCAATTTTGTTCACACTTCTTAAAACCATATGCACACACACACACATAATCTTATGTACATTAGAATGACCGCTATTCCCTCAAGTTAATTATTTTTCCACATTCATTCAAGTGATCCGTATATTCTGAGTTGCTCATAGGACGTGGTGTACTGTGTTAATGCTCAGTACATTGAATCATAATTTCAATTGCATTAAAATTTTAATGGAACCTTTACTGAACATGAATTTTCGCAATAATATTGAATGATTTGTAAACACTGGTGAGACGTAAGGCTTTTCATGGCAAATGCCAAACAATACTGAACAAAAATAACATAACAGCTTGACACATCTGCTTGAATCATCCGTTATAATACATTATATACTCTTATTTTACATTTTTATATTGAAACTAATATTTTATGTGAAAATTCTAGAAAGAATATTTGATGTGAAAAAATCACATCACAATCAGTCTTTATTTAAATTGTAATCGCCCAACCCTGACTCAAGCACGGCACTTTAGTTCAAGAGCCCATTTTAATGCCACAAGGTGGCCGCTGGCATAATTTCCAAAAGCTCAAGCTCAATATTATACTCATAAAAATATTCACGCCCACACATAAAACCTCAATAAATATACGTTAAATCTCTCCACTCCTGCACACAAACACACCTGAATAGAGGAAGCTGCCGACTGGTCATAAAATGTCCTTCAGTCGCAGTCCTCGCACACACGGCACAATGCGAAGCGAGTAGGCAGTGATAATAGCAGTATTGGCATTAACAATAGACACCGTGACGTCATAGTAAGACCATCGCCATATCTTAGCATCTAGAGGTGAGCATAGTATGTGACACCTAGACTTATCGTTCAAATTAACAATGAAAATTAAGTTTCAACGTTTTCAAAGTGGTCATGAGGACATAAATGACGATCAACAAGTGGGCCAATCAAAATCCCTGATCACCGGAAATACCATCGAAACTGTGCGTGAATTCATCAAAAATTAGCCGAAATCATCATTGAAATTCGTGGAAATGGAATTGAACATCTCCAATACATCGTTTTATCGCATTTTGACCAAACATTTGGACTTTCGAAAGGTGTATGCCAGGTTTATTCCGTACAAATTGACTGTCGACCAAAAACGCCGTCTCATCGATTGACTCTTGTGACCAATTATTTGATCAAAAATCACATTTTAACCATTAACCACTCCCTGTATTCACCTGATATGGCACCGTGCGAGTTCTCCTTTTCGGAAAAATACATTTCCTCATGAAAGGAAGGCATTTTGCAGACGTAAAGGCCATTCAAAAGGCTTGCATCGGCATACGAGCTAAAACATTCGTTCGACATGCTTTTGGACCGTGTAAAAAACTGTATTGAAGCAGAAGAAGACTATTTTGAATAAAATAAATTAATTTTGCCGAGAAAACCATAGCATCCCTATTTCCTTTTTTTAAGTCCTGTTTACTTTGGCACTTTGGTACTTTGTATTAACAAAGGAAATGTAAAAATGTAAATGTAAGCCTTTGATATTAAAAATAACACTTAAACGAAAAGCAAATTTTGTTTTTGGCCCACAATTTCTGAGAAAATATGTTAGTATTGTTTAAAGAGAAATATTTTCATTCATTCCAAATCATGAGAGCATATGTCTTCCACAGAGGTATGTTTTGCAATAAGGCTATACTATTTTCGGAGTTTATTTTTTTGTCACCTGCTACCTGATTTTTATTCAGTTTACCCCGCCACTTCATAATGAAGAGACTAGATAGTAGTGATGGCCGATATTCATTCATGATGCATCGCTTTATTTCGATGCATTGATGGTTTTATTGGATTTTCTTGTTTATGTTAAACGATATTTGGCTAAATAATAGTCGTGTTAACTACATATTGTGAGTAATAGACTGTAAGTTTTGTGGTTTGAAACTCAGTTTTCATTTCTATAAAACTTTGGATTCATATTAGTCAAGAATTATGTATTTATGTCTGGAGCCATATCAAAAAGAATTATTTTTTTTCCAAAAATCACCACCATTTTGAGGTAGATTTTCTACGTATTCCCTTCTGCTCATAAAAAAATTGTCTTCCTCATCGAATTTGCAAATTTCTGGTTCAAAGTTCTCGAACATAGGTTTCTATAGTGCGAACTTGAAAGTCCTGATAACAAATGTCCTCACAAAAATTTTGCTACCCTCAATAGTAATCGATTTTAATTGATTATTAGAAGAACCACAAAAAAACTTATGAGAGTATCGTATGTATGTCGCACATTAGTGCGTTGACCTTTTGTCGTTTCGTTTTTCATTATTTGCGCTTCTTTAAAAATTTCGAATAAAGCATTTCAATGTTATTCGTTTTTTACACAGTTCATAAACGAACTACACCTGCCGAAGTTCGAAAACCAACTGACAAGAAGTATAAATTCGGCATTTAGCTACGAATGTAGGTGCTCTTCTATTGTGGGAGCGCGGCGTAAACGCTATGTAGCTTTGAATGGAGAGAGCGAGTATGAGAGGTTTTCGAACAGAAATCATGTTCGAATGAAAGCCTTTTATTTATGGCATATGATTATAGTTGTAATGTTACTGTACTGTATTATAAAACGTATTGAAGTTCTATCTATAATTAAAAAAATTCCAAAATTCATACAAATAAGCATATTAACATTGATTTGAAAGTGATGAGGTGCTTATATGTTTATTCAATGAAAACATAAAAATCGTCGTGCAAACTATGCAGTCTTTTTCTCGCATTTTTCCAAAATTTCATCACATACTCAAGAAGTTTATGTGATGATTTTACAAAATGTTAGCACCTTATATGTAATTAGTTTGACAATTCTGCCAGCTCGCCTCTCATAATTCTGAGGGATTGAATGCAACAAAATAATAGCTTTCCCATAAAAGGCAATACACTTGCCTACCTTTTAGATCATCCTTTTCTTTACTTTGTGATCATACACATTTCGAGAAGTATACTGGTAGCAATTGCCCTGGACTTTTGGTCCGGCTTGCGCGAGTAGTTTTTCTCTTTCCTCTTAATTTCAATAATATATGTACCGATTGACCGAACTCTTATATGCATAAGACTAATGTCATAGTGTTGTCCGATTTTGTCTATTTTCACACTGTGACATAAATATACAAATAACATAATATCTACCAAATTTCGTTGGTCAAGTACTTCTTGAGATAGCTGATTCCAATTTAAACTGTGTGCAAGAGTTAAAACCGGAATATGTTCAGGTGTTTCGACCAAAACAATGAAATCCTTTTCTTGGGTTAACTTAAAGACGAAACTAGATTTTTTATTCAGAGTATTGAAAATTGTAACGACTGTAACCGGATGCACTTATGCTATAACTATTAATGCTTTACAATGTTATTCGTTAGTTATGTTAATTATTAAAAGCTTGACAATGTTAGAAGCTACATTATGTTAAGTTTACATTTTTGATCATTTTAAATTTACCACAGTTTTACTCAACGTTTGAATACTTATAACTGTGATCCTTTTATATTAACTTTGCTCAATTTGACTATTTAAGTAACTTACTCATTGTTTCAATGCGTTAACTGTAATCCTCATATTTCACGTARCTCAATTTGGATATTTAAGTACCCTGTTAATTTGAATTCAGATTCCATTCGAACTGCGACCAATAAAGATTACGCATCTAAATTCTAAGCTGCGTTTTATATTTTTCCTTGGAAGCCAGGATTAATATAACTTGGACACAAGTAGACAGCATTGGCTCTTGTGGCTAGTTCTATTGATCAAAGTCAAGTAGAATCACCTTAGGGATTAACTACTTCCCTACAAAATACATTTAAGTTACTACTTGTTAGCTGCTGTTCATCTTCCAATTCAATCACTCTTCCCGAACTCATAGGTTATCGTCATCTGGCTCAATGAAACCATTACATTTGCTTTGGAGAAACGAATCAATTTGCATGTAATATCAGTTGTAGTATAGTTCCGAGGTTGAGGGAAAGGTTGTCAAATCTAAATTATTTTATCGCATATAAAGCATCTTAGATAGATATATTCCTAGGTACATTTTCCTCATTGTCTTATATATCCGACTAAATGAACTATTTCAAAAGAAATCAATATATCGGATTCGGAGAGGGATGAATTTTATCACTGTATAGTCTATATATACCTGGATCTACCGAGAGATTACTTGAATGAAATCTAACATTTGATAACGAACACAGAAGATGAGAAGATAACAATAGGTAACAAATTAAAGAGACAACAAATTAAAGACTGACAGCCTGTTAAAGAAATGCACATTCTCGTTCAACAACCGAAAATCAAAGCTTTAATCACATATTTGTATATGTAGTAGTATGTAGATATACATCTGTGTAAGCAGAGAATACATCGTTTTTCATGGCAAAATAAAATATATGTGTCTAGTATTTCATAACAGTCTCGGATAATCTTAACAAAGGATTACTGTGCGTATACGCAACCATTTAATTTGCATGTTATCTGCACAAGTGTATATAATATGTACATATACATATGAACATAAGGTCGGTGTTACCTTTACACTTACATTCAATTACGTTAAATGCATTTAATAAGATCGGCATATATTGCTGATGATAAATATGTTTTGCTTTAGGCATATGTATGTAGAATATTCTAATTCTCTAATTCATACATACCTTACATATGTAACGTTCACATGCAGGTATACATATGTGATTGAAAAATTTCATTGGCAGTCTAAAAATATTTTTCGAAAGAAATAAAACCACTTAATGTCGATAAATGCGCACAAATTTCAATGGAATCTGACGAAATTCAAATTTGTGCAGTCAGCGTCTAGCATTCGAGGT
>NW_017534407.1:194155-195144 GCF_001853355.1 Bactrocera latifrons
AAAAAAAAAAATGGCAAATGGTTCATCTCTAAATCTTTTTCCTGAATTACCAAGTGTTGCGGTCTCAGATCCTAAGTTTCTGACTCTATCCTGCAGGGAAGRAAATAAAAAGATCTCAGATTTTTCGACTTTTGCCGTCTATAGAGCAATTCAGCTTATAAGCAAAGAGGTAGTGTCGATCTCTGAACTCAGAGATGGTAACCTCCTGCTACTGGTAAAAGACAAAAAAATAGCACAAAAATTCTTGACCACCACGCATTTGCATGGAGTGTGCCGTGYCACATGTGCACTTCATAGCTCACTTAACACCACCAAAGGAACAATCTATGCTCCTTATCTTAATAATGTGTCTGATGAAGAAATAGTTAGGGAACTCAGCAGTCAAGGTGTTACTTCTATTTACAAATTAATAAAATGGTCAATGGTAAGCAATCCCCCAATGGGGTTATTCTATTGTCTTTTGATGCCTACAAATTACCTACTAAAATTGATGTGTCATGGCATTCCGTAAAAGTGAGGGAGTACATCCCAATCCCCATGCGATGCAAAGGGGGTCAACTACTGGGTCACACCGGGAAATGGTGTAAGAATCAGCCAATATGTGTTAAGTGTTCACTGCCTCCACATCAACAGGAATGCACTGGCATTATGTGTACCAACTGTTCGGAACAACATCCTTCATCCTCCATTGAGTGCAAAAAATTTAAACAAGCTAAAGATATTTTAGCTATAAAAACAAAAAACAAATGCTCCATGATGGAGGCTAGAAATATCTATCGCACGCAAATAACAATAACCCCAGTTAATTCTCCAATATCCTACGCCGCTGCCCTTTCATCAACAGAATCTTYCCACGTTAGTACTACACAAAGTACCTCTACTCCAATAACAATATTAAATAAAGAAAACGACAATCAAAATTCATTTAATAATAAACATATGACCTCTCAAAATCTTACTCTTCATTCAGCAGAAACTTCACGAGCGCA
>NW_017534407.1:206629-211450 GCF_001853355.1 Bactrocera latifrons
CTGTACAAATTATATATTAATGATAACATTTATGTATATCCGTTGTTTAGACATAACATCCAATTATTACTATTATATTAAATTGTAAAGACCAGCTGATGGCCTCGAGCTAGTGCTGCTAATTTTGCTATTTTCTGTATATTTATATGCTTAAAATAAATATGAATCTGAATCTGAATCTGAATCTGAATCAAATTTGTATTTCCAAGCATTGCATTGTTCAATTATCGCTGAAAAGCGAAACATATTGGAAAATAGGGATTTATTTCTCAACATAGTCTCCTTATGAACTCCAATTACAAGCAAAAGTTTGCAGGCACCAAAATTTGGTAGTAAATCCGTGTGATCAATTTGCACTTCTGCAAATAGTTAATGCAGATCTGACTTTGCGAATCCCAGCAATCGATGCCCATAATCTTTCTTGTCTCTGGGTTAACATTCGCCTACTTCGGCGAAAGTTTGCCGGATAAAGTCCAAAGTTTTGTATGTTCCTTTATCTCTGATGTCATGTCTGGAGTAAGGAGACCCTTTTAGGTCCCTTCAGATGCCTATTAGTATTTCAGCTGTCTCACGAAACTTCAATTGGTGATCATGTTGTCTTGACACATTATCCACAAAACTCGATTTAAGATCACGTTGAAAGTAGTTATATTAATTTTGGACAGTCTGGCATACCGTGAAATTTTCACGGATAAAAGTAATGAGCCCAGTACGTAAAATATGTATGTTTATAGCGCTTGCATTCGAAAATATATACAGGGTTTTCCAATACAAGTAACATGATTTATGTTCAAATGAAAGACACTAATTGTTAAGAAAATTCAAATGTATTTTTATTTAATGGAAGTACATTTGATACAATTAAGTACTGGGTATAACATCTTTCAAATGTATTCCACTACTTCTTTTTCAGAAACGAATTCGATTAACTAAATCTTCGAGTTGTTTTACCACAAAATCTAGCCATATGTCATGAATAACGCGTCCAGTATTGACTTCATTTCGAAAAGTGTGATGATCCAATGGCTTCAGTTCTTCAGAGAGAACAATTTTACATGGCTGCAATTCCAAATCCTTACGCAAAATCCATCAGATAGTGGTTTGAGATAGTCTCAATTTTTGAGAACGTCTTGGAGTCGACAAATTACGGTCTGTCTGTGATTCTTTGTTTTATTGGCACTTGAACATTTTCTAATAATCATTAGGATTTAGTAAAGTTTGTCTTTCTGCAGTGCATAAAGTATATTCGGCAATTTTTACGTTTAGTGCAATTATTCAACAAAGAAGTTCGTGGCGAATAAGTGTTTTTGGTTGGTACAAATTTTTCAAAGAGGATTTAAACACGTTGACGACGAAACGCTTACAGGACAGCCATCAACATGAACTCAACGTCAATAAAATAAAGTAATTTGTGCTTAAGAATCGAATGTTGTACATGGATCTGACATCGTTGGAATATCGGAAGGATCAGTGAAAACCATTTGGGCCTAAGAAAAATGAAAGCACCAAAAGCACCCTTTTTTCGAAACACACGATCGCATTATCGTCTGTAAAACAATGGCTTCCAACTTCCAGAATAACATGAGACGTAGTATTGGCGATCAGTCTTGGATCCTTGCTTACGATGCGGAAACAGATGGTCAATCGGTCGAATATCATGGCAAAGGTGAGTGGAAGCCAAAAAAACCACGTCTACCACGATCTTCTTCGATTATCGAGGTGTGGTGCACGCCGAAAGTTTGAGCCTAACTTAGCTCAGTGCGAAACCGTTTTGTGTAATTGAAGGCATTAAACGTGACTGAAGGCTATTCCGGTAGATGACTTTAATAACTGTTTCGAGGATTGCTAAAAACCTTAATGTATTGCGGCCAAAGGAGATTACTTTGAGGGGGGCTACATACGAGTAGATTCTGAAGAATAAATTATGAATAATATAGACAAAGTCTTATTAGTTCCTGCTCACAGTAGTATATCGAACGCTTTCTTTTGAGTGTAACAAACACCGTGGCAAACTTAATATATTTTTTTTTACTTCAGGATGTGAAAATACCTTTATGACATTATCTTCTTATTATTATCTTCTTCCCCTAACTGAAATTGCCGCTCCGTGGCACCAATTTTCAGTCAAAAAGTCAAAAAGTGCTTATGAAAAGTGTTTCCAGAACTGGCAACAACTGAAACATAAGTGTTTTACATTTGGTTGGGATTGCTTTGAAGGCGACAAAATAAATATTGATAAATAATGAAATATTTTGCCTTTTATTTACAATTTCCGGGTACTTTTCTGTCACAACGTATGACCTCAATCCACAATGATGCAAAGAGAATTCAAAAGTATAATAGTGCTAATCTCATCAAATGACGTTTCAGCCAAATTTTCCACTTTAAAATATACAAAATTATATTTATTAATCGTTGCATAAAAATTTAATTCAATTGAGCCAGCCCTTATTAAAATTGTTCTCATTTAAATAGGAGAAATCGTTCAATGATAGAAAAAGAAAAAATAGATCTGTATAATACTCGGAACACCAACAATTTACGACTAAATAATTTTAAGAAAACAATACTAAAGTTGCTTTATTTAGTAGCGTTGCAATGTCGTGATATCGTGAGGACTAAGCGAACAAATCTTTGCAATTTTCAACTTCAGAAACGGAAGGAGTTGACACACAACAACCGACTGGCAGAAGTTTCTTGCTGGCATGCCACGCTATGTCAGAAGGTCCTTACGGTATTTGCATGGCTTTAGTATTGAAAATGGTTTGTAAGCGCCTGCAGTTACTTCTCAATAAAATTTATTTATTTGCTCATAATTTATTAAAGTTAGAGTATTCAAGGGGTATTGAAAGTATGGTACTGGGGTGGGGCAAAAATATTATATTATTTAGCCGCGGCCAACATTTGAAAAAGATATTCTTCAAAAAATAAATGGCAAAGAATGATAATAAATATTACCAATGAAATTTTGAGCTTCTGTGTTTTTTCTACAGAAAAGTAAGGAGTCTCGAAATAGATCATAAGTAAGCATTATATGCTCATATGATGATTGTAATGAGTTATTCCTAACCTGAGAGGATGTGTAAATACTTCATACCGAATTGTAATAACCGAATATTACTCATACGCCCGGCTGTTTCAATTTTATTAGGAAAATATAGAGGATTTATTAGTTGTATTTATAAGTATTCAATGAATTTGGAACAAAATGAAAATTTATCCCTGTAAATATATGCTATCTATATCATATGTTATATGGTTCTAATCGACTTCAACATGTGCTATAAGAAGGATCAAAATCAAGCTTTTGTATAGCAATTTTTTAACGGCAGTTAAAAGTTACAGTTTTCTTGTTATATAACGGTTTGAAGTTAATAATGATTATTGTTTGATTTTATGAACATACAAAGCAAAGTGAAAACTGCAGCTCTCGAATTGAAATTGTCAGTTTTGATGGAACAATTTATTAAGGATATTCGTCAATCTTTTAAAATATGGAATTTACTATAGCGGGTGGTCACTTCCGATAAAAAAAAATTAGGTCGCACAGAAGAATGGTTTTTTAAGCTCCTTCCGCTTCAATACAGCTTTTTGCATGATTCAAAAGCATGTCGAACGAGAGTTTAAGCTCGTTGTTTTTAATGGCCTCCACGTCTGCATAACGCTTTTCTTTCATGGGCAAATGTATTTTTCCGAAAAGGAAGAAGTCTGCCTGCGCGATATCCAAGGCATTGAAGGCGTCATGGAAGGCATTCTCCGGAATAACCTTGAGAGTCGAAGTGCGTGCTGCTTGGTTCCTCTCTGTCGTCTCAAAATGCTTGCCTCTTTGTCTCGGGATCATACGCAAAGATCCATGACTCATCTGCTGTGATTACGTTATTCAAAAATTGGAATCACTTTCACATATGTAAAAAAAACTCGCACACGAGTCACATTGTCGGTGTTTGTCGAAGCAGGGTCTTCATCAGCGACCGCTTCCCGGCCCTCCAAAAAGACCTGGTGCCACCAAAACATACCACTTCTTGCTAAAGCAACATCTGGGTAATCCTGGTTGATCATATCAAATGTCTCTGTTGTTAAAAAACTGAAAGTTTACAGAAGCACTTTGATCCCAATAATCCAGAATATTTCTTTCAAGTATTTATTCATTACTGTTTTTCGTGTTTTTCGTTTCTTGACACTTACGTACATTATTCTTCTTATTTTACATTAAGTTTGAAGCTTGTTATCTAACTAATACATAATGACGTCATAAGACACCAATTTTTGTCTATGGGTATAACAGAGCTTACTGTTTTAAACACAAAGGTGTCCGCCTTTGACTCGATCAACAAGTGAAGTGTTGTGCAATCTTCAGACTTACATACGATGATCCATACATTCATATGTATTAAAGTCAGTTGCTCATTCGCAATCGTGTTTTCAAACCGTACGGTCGCATTTTTTCTCTCGCTTGTGCCATCGTTGAGTATCTGCATTCTAGCGGTGTCTGTGTTATAACGCTACTTTGCAGTTGTGCACAAAAAACTTTTTTACTGTTTATTTCCCGCTGTGTTTATTTTCTTATTGTTAACTTGTGCTACATTAATACATTTTTGCATACATAAATAGTAATATTTTCACTATGCCCCCTGGGGCCAACAATCTGGGCGATAATAGGTTTGCCCTATTATCCTCAGCCCAGAAGACTAAAAGAAAAAAGCCTGAACAATCAACGTTGGAACTATTTCCGGAACTCCCCATAACAAAGAAGGATGACCCCAAATACCTCGTCATTAAGTCGCGGGATGCCAGTAAACCTATTACATCCATCTCCTGCTT
>NW_017534407.1:212874-358661 GCF_001853355.1 Bactrocera latifrons
TCGTATGGCTTGCTATTTTCTTTCTGTTCAATATTTACTGCTGAATCTACCGCAATTCTTAAAGCTGTTCAATACTCAAAGCTAAACAAAGGAAAATATATTATCTGTACTGACAGTTTATCCTGCTTTCAAGCTATAAAAAACTGCAATAACTCCAATTACATGATTTGCGCCATCARAGATATTTTGATATCGCTTCCTCATAAACTCAGAATTATGTGGGTTCCCAGCCACGCGGGTATAATTGGAAACATGCTTGCGGACTCAATTGCCAATTTGATAAAGGCGATATCTACCGGCTCATCGCTCAACGGAGAACCTCCAATTTAGCTGTTGATTGGGTAAATTACAATCACCATTACTCAAGGATTAACCCAAATCGCACGACACCTAATTTTCCGACCTCTCTGCCWGTCAATCTCATCACTCCGTACGTCAGACTCCGCATTGGACACACTATCATTACCAATGCACACCTACTGGACGGTAGTCACATCAKCCAATGCCCCTTTTGTGAGTCAACGATCAGTGTGCTACACCTACTCGTTTTTTGTCCTGCTCTGGACAACCTCAGACTTAAAAACTTTAACAATRACGATCCTGTTCAGCTTTTAATGAACCCAACTATTAGCAACATATCTAAAATTTACAGTTATCTGAAGGATACAGATCTTCTTCGTTGCATTTAAACAAGTATCTAATTTTTCGCACCAGTCAGCCGAAAGCCTTTGATGGTAGCGCTGCGTACTTTAGTTTATTTAATAATTTGTTTATTATGTAAGCTTTAATAAAATAAAAATAAAAGTCAGTTGCTCTATTTGGCGTCCAAATATGGAAGAAAGCCCTTGAAATCAAATTATATCTTCGCGGCCTATTTGCCACCATATGCGCATTAAGAGTTTGCTCTTAGTTTTGTACGGTATCCGCAAACGCTGCCTTACTGATCGCAGCTAACAGCCGCTAGACCCTTAGCCAAAGAGCTCACGTAGCTTTCAAATGAGAGAGTAACACCCAGAACCCAAAAAGAGAATGCCCAAAACAGATACGGTGAAGCGCTGGCTAAAAAGATGGGAAGACAGCCGAAATGACCGCTAGACATTCCGATTAATCCCCAAAATAGAACTATGGCTTAATAGATTGCACGGAGACGTATATTTTTACCTCACACAAATCCTCACTGGACACGCCTGTTCAAACATGTTCAAACATGAAAACAACGATTATAACGGAGGCGAGATCATCGAGAATATGGAGCACATAATGTGGGAAATACGACAAAGAAAGGCAATTTTTGAAAAACGCATTCGTGATAGACCCAACCCCACAAAAATCTAGTGTCTCAAATAGTAGCATCACTAGATAACAACAACGTAGAATACCAAAGAACAACTAGGAAGCTGAGGAAAACCTCCACTCCATTGAAAGATCAGCTGGAGAAAGACTTGGTATCTCGAATTGGCGCCAAAAAAGCGAAAAGAAGAAAAGACTGGCGCGCTGTTGTTAACTCTGCTATAACCGCGTAAGCGATGTCTACGCCAGTTAAAAAAAAAAAAAAATACGGGAAGAACAACGTATTTTGCTTGAAATGCTGGCTATCTGGAGTTCGGAGTGAAAATTTTATCAGAAGTTAAGGCAGCAAACAAATGGTTTCAAATTCTGGGCCGACTTCTGTAAAGACAGGTAACGAAACCTTATTACTGACACACTGAGTACACTCGAACACTTCTTTACGAGGTGAAAATAGCTTAAAGGTGGCTTATGAATAACAAAGCCCAAAAGGATTGATTACCGGCTGAACTACTTAAGCCGCCTTCGAGATGTTGGAAAAGTTGGTAAGCACGATTTGGTCTGATGAATATATGCCCAATGATTGGAACACAAATCTAGTTTGCCTTATCCTCGAGAAGGCACATCACAGCCTGCGCTCGTTACTTTCGTTCTAGAAATGGAGCATTCCAGAGAACTGTCGCAAAAGCTTTGGAGCCGTGAACTGTGTGTACTATTTGGCGATATAGATAAAAATGCCACGAATGAGCTGCTCAGTCAATTTCGTTTACATGGAAGATGATGTTAGGTACTTTTTGCGGTATGTAAGAATTCAAGGCCTTCTTTTGGTAGAAGAATCTTTACCTTAAAATCACTACTTGTGCAAAGTTTTACTCTGTTATTTTTGTTAAGAATTACCTAGCGGTATTTAAACAAAATCACAATTTTATTAAATCACCTTTAAAAGAAATTGGTTCTAATATCTTAACGTCGACTGTAGTCGAGCACAGCCAGTCATTGTTACCCAAACTCAAATGCATTGAATAAATTAGCATGAAAACTAACACTTAGACACCCTGCAATTCATAAGGCCTTTGTAAAATAATATCATATTTGCACAAGAGTTTCGGTTAAAGTTGTCTGTTGAGCTCATAGAAACTTTAACAGAAACTCTGATGGCGCTGGTGGGTAGTTACCCACTTATTTAACTGATGGGTGGGAGATAACCGATATGCCAACATATGTTTACATTTTTTAACAGTAACAAATGAATAAAAAAATAAAATCGAGAAAAATTATGTACTCTTAATAGAATTGAATAATTATAAATTCTTGTACACCCTGTGGAATATACATTTAATTTAAGGTAATATTGGCAACACTATGCAGTACCTCATGATGCAACCCTACAATTTGTTTGACATGACACACTATTCAATTCGCAGCGGCAATACGACCATTGGACAAAAAAGTGAGAGACGAATTAAAGTGCGAAATTTCTTCATTACATTTCTTAGTTTTTGCTTGCAAAATGCAAAATTACGTTTTGCTAATAGTGTGAACAAGAACGAATAAATATAGAGTTTTTAATAAAGCTTATGGAATAGTGTACCCGTGTACTGCAAAGTAAATATATATTTTGCAGAGCTGGTGTTCAATCGGCAAGTTCATCGCTTTGCTTAGTTTTTTTATCACCAAATGTGCAACTCGATTTTCTTTTAATCTATAATAAAAGTTACAAAGATACACTCTTCCAATTATTGTAACATAGTGTTCTGTGTGTTTCCGGCAATTATCATGAAATAAGTCATACCAATGTGATTGTGGCTAAAACGAAAGTAATAAGTAATCTTGTGTGGAATGTTTGACATTCAATTATTACACTGTTTCAACGAAGTGAACCACGAAAAAAGTTACACCTTTTAAAAGTTATACATATTGGTTATTCATTTAAATACCATATTTTAAAGAATATTATAAATTGTTAAACGAACCGAAAACGTGAAAAGATGACTTCAACTACTAATAGAAATGATACAACAACGAGTACTTGCGACAGCGATAATGTCGGAAGCACCATAGCGGCAGGTAATGCCAACGGGAGCGGCAGCGGCACCATAGAAGCTGAGTATAATAGAATCGCTGATCGACAAGGCTGGCATAGGTGCTACCAGGTAAACAGTAAACAATAAACCCGCAGTGGGGTGAATGCTCTCCAAAGAAAATTGAATGCAATATTTTTGCCCAATTTGCGATTATTTTATACAAAAATAATTTCCAAAACAAAAATTCAACGAATACGAAGTGTAATACAATTTTATTGGTGTATAATCCTTCCAGTAAAAGGTTTAGACGCTGTTCCGCTAATTCTAACGCTTTTAGTTTTTGCTCTAATTAACCCTGTATTATCTACATATTCATCGCCTTCACAGTTATTATTTTTATTTGTTTCTATTTTATGCTGGCTTCTACGAAATCTATGAGAGAATCAAGAAGTAAACTAGGAAAGTACATAGTCATTGCCTACAAACCAGCTTGTACTTGGTATGTACGAAAGTGTGTGCGTATACAAATTTGTATACAATTGAATGTAGCGATGTTTAATTCTTATTTACTTGTATTGTGCACTTTTGGTTGGGGAGATCAAGCTCAGCGTGTCGATTGGAAAGCTACTAGTGAAAGAAGTAAAGGCTATATTTCAAAAACACTCCACACTTCCAAAATTTCCTGGGCATTTCCAGGAAAAAAGCACACAAGATTCCCAAGCAATAAAATTAAAAAACTAAATTGTTGGTATATGATCAAAATCCCTGATAACATATCACATGTTCGGTGCATTATAAGTAATATGGGCATAATATTTAACTGATCTCACCAATTTTTAAATGACGTGATGCTCATGTTATCAAACAGATCGATTATCGGCGTTAAATTGATAATTTCTGAAACTGTCAGTAATATAACAGAATTTCACCAAAGCATAAAATTATAAAAAAAACAACCTTCCTTACCCATCCCTACCCTTCACGTGCACTTTTTAAAATTTTAAAACCAAACATGTCTCTCTAATGTGCACACGAATGTCTTTTAGGTTTGCATTGTTTACACACCCACTCTCAGTATTGCTTACATACATATCGCATATGTATGTATGTACAGTCAGTTATTTGTATTTCACATTAATATTAAACATAGCCAGCTGACTAATAGTTACGTCATAATACAGACCTCTTTGGATGCAGGTACTTTCATGCTTCAAGTAAGATATAATTTGTTGTTGGAAATTCGTCATCACAAGAGCCGACAAGCTGTAGGGGAATTATATTTGTGTAGGAATTTATATTTTCTGCAATCCGTCAATGAGTATGGACATATGCTGTTTTAACAAACACCTACCTGTTATCTACAACTGAACCCAGCAGGAAATTATTGCTTTTAAAATTCATAATAAAATTGTGTTAAGTCACTTTATTACATTTTTTCACCTTGCTTATTTTGAATTGCATTATACGAATTTTAATATATAATTTAAATGAAATAATGTTTTTATATTGCCTTGATTCAGGTGATTCACAATTTTTAATAAGCAGAAATATATTTACAAACTAATTATACCTATAGTTAGAGATTTCCTTGAATTAATAATTATTCCTGCAAGTAAATTTGTTTTTGCTTCTGATCGAGTATTTTATTGAAAATCACTAGGAAACTGAAATTAATAGTAATATTAACCGAAACTAATGGACGGAATCTCATACATTTATTAATGATAATTTTAATTTCGAAATTCGAAGTCAGTTACTTCGACTATAAAGGAAATATTTAAACCCTTGGCATTATTGTGTTGTATCAAAACTAGAGCCGCCATCAATAGCGTAATAAAAATCATATTTATTGATAACGTCTTAATCCATTTGAGAGGTTATATATTGCTTTCGACAAAAGAGCTTGTTACAAACTCTGAAACTGTGCCGAGTGTTGATTCATTTTATTTAATGTAATCTTACTGAATGTACTTCAGAATTCTAGATTCATGTTAAGGGGAATCTTACTCTAGAAGAGCATAAAGGCGAGTTTTGAGAATTAAAAAGAACAAAAAATAGACGAATCAATTGTTTTCAAATTGTTAGGGATATTTAAAAAATTTTAAGTATACGCAATAAGTTTAAAAAAAAACTTTTAAAATTAAAAAAAAAATTCATTGCTGGCTCCAAAAAGTTCTTCATAATGTCAGTACATACATATATTTGTAACAAACCACGTAACTCTTTGGAAATTTGTTTTTGGCTATCACTGTACATGGAGCAATTCCTCTTGTGGTCTTCCAAACGTACTGGATTTCATTAGACTAACTGAAATTAACTTTCGATTTATCAGGAAAAGATAACCCTTTTCCAATCCTGAAGAGTCCAATATTTCGATGTCCGGACAAAAATTTTTGCATTAAGAGGAGGATTTTTTCTTGTGATTTCTGCTTTAAGGGTCATATTATACAGCACGGATGTTTTTAGTCAGATTGGTCTACGACCAGAAGCCGTGAACTACTTGAGCCATATGTAAAATAATCGTTTCTCGCCATTTCCAAGTGAATGGCGTTCGGGAAACTTTCCCCACTTGCGCGAACTTCTACACATGACTCTATCCTCCACAGTTCTAGGTTCCTTAACCTTCCTATACCCGCGCACATGCCTGTGAGACCGACGAAACAGTTTTTCGTAAATATTTTTTTTAGGCTGTTTTGGAAAGACTGATAGTCATTAAAGTAATAAATAATTTATGTTAACAATTGCTATTTTTTGTTTTATTATATCCTATATTTCCTATAAAATAAAAAAAATATAAGCGGTTTTATAGAAAAATAACCAGGTAAGAGGAGTCAAAGTCACGGTCTGTCACATCGTGCGCGGGTATAGGTGTTAAAACATTTGGCGCGGGTATAGCAAGGTTAAATTTTGATCCATTCGTAACTTCGGCACGATTCCGATTACTTTGGCGGAGGGGTAAAAAAACCGAATTTCCGTATAAATGGGGTATGTCCGGATAGGGGAGCTTCTCCAGAGGAGGAATATCCAAAAATAATATAAAAATTACTTATATTTTTTTAAATTTTCACGATTAAAAGTTCAAAAACATGCACTAATAACACAAGGTATTTCTCTATCTTCCATTAAATTTAATCACGTTTTTCACTCTGTATATCTAAATATGCACTCTAAACATTGAAATAATTAAAAATTTGAATTTTCGTACTACTATTTTCGTATACTTTACACTTTATTACGTAATATTATTATATAATATTACTTATACATATGTACATATATACAATATTATTATATAATATTACTTATTTGCTTAATAAATTTAAAAAAGAAAATATCCATATGCATGAATAGAGGAATTTCAGCAAATTGCCTTATCATCACATGGCAGCGCTTCATTTCATCGATATTTTTGGCAAACAAATGGAGTTAAAACGAGTGTAAAATGTAATTTTTAAAATGCAGATTTTTTAGGTAAAAAACCTGCTAAAAGTGTAAGATATAGAGTTATTTACAAGTTTATAGTGTACATTAATTAATATGAAATGAAAAATGTGAATGAAGTGTGCTTAATGTGGTGAAATCGGAATTGGGCCGTACCTTCCTTGAAACATTCACAACAAATGCATATATAGGTAAATACACACATACATGCTAATGAAAATTGTATTCACCACAGCATCCAGATACCCAGACATGACACACATACATTTGCATGCAGAGGCCTGTCTAAGACGGAATCAAAAAAAAACACATTTCGAAGCAAACTTCCCACAAAATCGCAATTTGAACATTAATCGCTATATTTCCGAGAAAATGTATACATACTAATATTTATTTCGTGCTAAAAGCAATAATACTATAATATTGGATAATATTCCTTTCCATGTCACATTCTTCTCACTCTCGCTCAAATCATTTTTAGTAACGCTTTTCAACGAAAAGAGGTGAAACGGAAACTTGCAAAAAGTATAAAAACGTTTAAATTGAAAGCAAACTCGCAAACGGCATTCCTGGAAGGTCAGTCAGACAGCAAGGCGGTCGTCGCTCAATTTGGTGAACTTTCAAATTAGTAAATGATTTTCATACGCTAATGATCGTTGATACATAATAACGAGGCATAGAACGCATTGTCTGGCAAATGCATGTACATATATTATATTATGTGTATATATTAAACGAACAGCTGATTACCGTGCTTAAACGTGAGTCAGTGCTGTTTGTCTATGCTAACTGGGCATTGTAAAGAAAAGTTCAAAATTCACCTTTTGTAAAAAAAAAACTTTATTTTTACGTACATATGTACATATGTGCAGTTATGTTCACAAAAAAAGATAAAATGGAAGGTTCTCAAAGTACCAATCTAACTTAATTCAACTTTTTTTTTAGACATGTGATTTTCAAGTATAAATAAAATGCATATAATAATGTTATGGCCAAGAATTTCGCTTTGCGTCCACTAAATGTGAAATAAAGATAAGAGTTTGTCATTAGGTTCTGAAAATGATTTCTTGCAAGCTGACACGGCAAAATTCGAGTCGGAAGACTAAATTTTCCACAACTTTCTCCAAAATATGAAGTTGCCAAATATTATCTTCCAAGACGACAAGGGACTTCACTTAACCTAACCCAAAATACCGACTGACGACGCGATATAATGCGCCCACGAAAAGTTTCCTATAATAAATTGATAAATTGGCTGTCTGGAATGTAGCGCCGCCTTAAGTCGTTAAGTATAGCTCTATAACGTTCCCAATTGACTGTAACATTATGGTCGGCTATATTTTTGAAGTAAAAGGGGGCAATGATTGCCTCTACCCATAGAGCACACCTAACAGTGACATTTTAAAGATGTAACGACATCTCAACCAATCAACCAAAGGTGAGTTTCTTCGCTAAAAATTGTCGTGTGAAAATCCATCTGGTTTTGGACCGATATTTGCACGTTTTTCATATATACGTGGTTCAGGAGTAAGTCTGTTTATTATGAAATGGCAAACCAAACTAAGCATTAATCAAATAACAGCTGTCAAAAAGACCAACTCCACATTCTAAAAAAACACCTTATACCTTGGTTGATGTACGTATTATATTATCTGTGTATCTACATATGTATATCTCCGAAATTCGATGTATGATTGTAAAATGCTTCTCGTGTTTTGTTTTTGTTTTATTTCAATAATTGCAACATATTTATTTTAACTTTTTAGTGGAAAAATACTATTTTCCATATAAAATGTGATGTATGAATACGAATTTAGCCGACTCTATGTTATGATATGTACGCATGTGAACAAAACAACTGGCAGAGAGCATGTATGTACATACATATACAGCCGCTATCAAAATGATAGCAACTCAAATATTTGACAAACGAAATCTTGGGATATATAACGATACAGTATTTCCCTTTTATATAAACTCAGTACAACAAACAGGATTCTGGCCATGGAGCCAACTAATTTCTGACGTCTTTCCATGGGAATCGCATTTGAAGTCCGCTCAATACCAACACATAGCTCAGTATTGTTTTTCGGCTGACAAATAAACAAAGTTTTCTTTAAAACAACCCAAAGATTTTCAATTAACTTCAGTTCTGGCGATTGCGGAGGCCAGTGCAGCAAGTTTACCCGATAGATTATCCTGCTGCATTGCCCAAATTAGTGGCGTTTCATCTCGGGCAACAGCCAACATCTCGTTTTGCAAAATATCAACGTATACATTCTGATCCATCCTAGTTCTTATCTAATGAATTGAGCCAATACCATTGTGAAAAAATCCCGTCCAAACCATTATACTGTGGCCGCCGTGCTTTACTGCTTTTGTGGTATATCTCAACGTATGTTCTGCATTAATAGATCTTCTAACGTATGGTAGTATCGGGATCCCCAGTCACCAAACAAAACGACCTTGCTCTTGTCAGTCCAAAGAATCTATCTCCACCTTTCAGCTAACCATTCTAAGAGAATTTTCCCAAATTACATGCGCTTTGCTACTTGTTTTGTAGTGAGAAACGGCACTTTCCTAGGGCTACAAGCATTTAATGACGGCGAGCTGTCCATACACTAACAATCACATTCAGTTCTTTTTTTTAGGTGCGTTGCTGGCGTAAATGGCTTTGCTTTGCATAGTCTGGTTAAGTACTATAATTCTTGGTGATATTCCTCGCTCTTAGCCACGCGTTTCCACTTTCGTTTCATAATATAAAGCGTTTCGCATCATTTTCCTGGAGCAACCGAGCAATTTTGTTTAAGTTCTGTTAAAACTTAGAGAGCACACCGCACATAACGATATCACACAGTGATTGCTGCCAGACCAGAAAAATTATAAAATATATTTTAAAATATTATCAGTAGAAAATGTAGTGCTATTTTTTTGACCGCAATTGTACATATATCGATCACCAATTGATGAGTAATTCCCATATAACTACTTTGTCGTAAAAGTTTGTGTGTACGAAACGTCACCATTACGATGGCTGCGCTGATAAAAATTATAAATAGGTAAATCACAGGAATGAAAAGTGGAATAACCAAAAATGTGACAAGTCATGCAAAAACAAATAAATACAAAAACTACCAAACTAATGTTTACACTTAAGTGTATTTATAAACATATGCAATGGAATAATAATTTTCTGACTGACAATACAGTTATTAACATATATTTTCGCAAAATGTTGCAACAGAGTACAATAGTTTCCTTCACCTAACGGTTCTTTTTAACATCTAAACTTAAACAAAATGATAATCCCGGTCACTCCTAAATAACGGTTGCGTTGAAAACTGAAAAACCGATAACTCACTAAACTGTGGAAGTATTATAAATATTTCACAGCCACGATTATACTTAAAAGTTTCATGGGAATTGGTTTACAAATTTTCAATATATGTATATGTATGTATATATTATTCTTATATTACAGTGTAAAAATGGGCCTTATCGGAATAAACCACACCAACTTCCCATATGTCACAATTTTAAATTCCATCTAATTCTATTACTTTGCAATATATATTATAATATAATCCATAGCCACCATATACCTAAAATAAGAATTTTAAACTCCCAGTTGAGATTATACCGCATACATCGATAACTAAACAAGATTAGGTTTATGCTCCTGGCCGGATAAAATCCGGGTCAATTCCGGTGCGTAGAACCGTCTTTTGTGGGATACTGTAGCATACATGATACTTATCTAGAATAGACCCCGAATATTCGTAAAAAGAGGTCAGAATTATGGGCCGACAACTCTTAGTTTTCGTGTCGCAACCACATTTATCTCCGTGTGCCCTCTGGCTTTTATAGTAAACTCAAACGACTGCTCCGGAAAACCGTTTTGAATGAATTGAAAACATTAAGCGTGAATCGCTACGCGTATTGAAGGCTATTCCGTACATTGACTTTTACAACGTTTCGAGGATTGGAAAAAAAACGTTGTCACAAGTTTATTGCGACCAACAATGATAACGTTGAAAAGGACGATATCGATTTTGAAGAATAAATTAAAAATTGTAAAATTATGAACAAAGTCTTACTATTTTTTGTTCATAGTACCAAACTGACTCATCGAATTCAATCAAGTCCTTGTATGGTAAACATTTTAATTTGACGAGATATCTTCACGAAATTTGACATATGTATGTAGACTATTAACCAAAGTATCACTACATTTGTGGAGAAATTGTCCAAAGTTAATCACTACAGCATATACATGTATGTATGTATGTATGTATGTACTTAGCTAGCCAAAATCAAGAAAATTATCTTTTTATATCCCTTTATGCCATAAAAAATGCACATGTAAAGGGTATCAGTGCAGCCTAGGTTAACGTTTTTTCTTGTTACACTTAAAAAACATCTTTAGCTCTGACATCGCACTCTGTTTCGCTCCAGTTCTCAAGGTAAATATGTACATATGTATGTATGTATACAACGATTGCATTGTTTTTATTTTTAATGAGTACAAGATTCAATTTTCGTTGCGAATTGTAAGATATTCAACGATGGATTTCGCACTGTACGCTTCGTGCGTTTACATACATACATATGTATGTACAACGTGTTGTAGTGTTTGCATACCGGCACACACGCGAGCACAACTAAGTAAATGTTTTCACATTTCCACACGACATTGATCATACATATGTACATATAAGGAACAAAATGCACTGCCTGCACACCGCTTGCACTACCTTGATTAGAACTACATGTATGTATGTATGTATACACAACAGTTAAAATGCTGTCTCTTATACACATCTAGATGTGTATAAGAGACAGCATATGTACATATAAGGAACAAAATGCACTGCCTGCACACCGCTTGCACTACCTTGATTAGAACTACATGTATGTATGTATGTATACACAACAGTTAAAATGAGGCACTCTTGCACATTGCTGCAAACGCCGCTAAAATTTGTTAGCCTAGTTAATTATGCATGGGAGAAAAGTGTTATATATGACGATTATAACGGTCACCATGATAGCGAGCTGACAACAGTTGCTTCATGTTCGGGGTTTCTATCTCTTTGCCTTTGCCTATGTGTTGTTGTTGTTTTTTAAACAGAAATTCATTCATAATACTCAGAAATCTTGTAATTTTTATCGGCCTTTGTGTGTGTTCTGCCGTTTTAAGTACGCATACGTATGTATGCATGTGTATGTATTTATATTGTTGTAATGCATTCAATTGCATGTCGCGTGTGTGGCATGATATCACTACGAAGTCTTAAGCCATCTGTGCTGTGTGTGTGTGTGTGTATGTATGCCGTGAGTAAATGTAATGTTTCATCAAAGGAAGTCGCCTCAATAACAAATCAGCGTGACGTTTTTTGACTTTCATATGACTACATATAATAAGCACAATGTGAAATACTTTTTTATTTTACAAAATATCTTCATTAAATTTGGCATGTCGTAGGGTTTGTAAAAATATGTATAGTGAATAAAATACTTAATTCATATACATATTTGAATTATTAAAAATGAATTTATTTTTTCATTAAAGGAAATTCGTGATCACTGTGAACGTGAAGCTAGTGAAAAACAATTTGGCACTATTGAATCGGAGAAACCTTACAATCGCTGCCTAAACAGATACAGAGATGTTAACCCGTACGATCACTCTCGCATCATCATACATAGGGGCAGTGTAGACTATATAAATGCAAACCTTGTTCAGGTAAGACAGTAATAATAATGAGTGTATTAAGGAGTCGAACATCTGTATAAAATTTTATCAAGATCGGTGCAACACTTCTCGAGAGATTTTGACTAGCGTAAAGCAAGTTTAAAGTTTTGAGTAAGAATAGAGCTGACATTGAACGTCGAACTGCTTAAGTAATTATTAGAAAATTGAAAAATTATAACATTATTCTAGAAATATGAAATTGAAAATACATTTTTTTGAGGCCGTGAAACCCTTGTACGTACTCCCTTAAATACACCCAACATCTGCCTTATTTCTCTATTATTTCCATTCAGCTGGAACGTGCCGATCGCAAATATATTTTAACACAAGGACCTCTAGTAGACACCGTCGGACACTTTTGGCTAATGGTTTGGGAACAAAATACCAAAGCCATTCTAATGTTGAACAAATTAATGGAAAAGAAACAAGTTAAATGTCATCACTATTGGCCAGACAGAAAGGGTCCTGAGAACGCGTTGAGATTAGAAGAAGTTGATTTGACCGTTGAGTTTCTACATTGCGAAGAATATAAGAACTTCTGTCGCAGATGGTTCAAGTAAGTATATAAAAAATTAAATTAAATTAAACAAGTACTTAAATTTACTACAAAAATCCGCAAAACTCATCTGTAGGCTAACAGATTTGGAGACAAATACCAGCCGTGAAATACTGCAATTTCACTACACAACATGGCCAGACTTTGGCATTCCTAGTTCACCAGTAGCGTTTCTACAATTTCTAAAACAAGTGCGGGACTCGGGAGCACTCGATGCCGATGTGGGACCAGCAGTTGTGCATTGCAGCGCTGGTATTGGCCGTTCTGGCACATTTTGTTTAGTTGACTGCTGTTTAGTATTGGTTAGTGTGTGATAAAGCACTTTTAAATGTAACACAGTAATATGACAATATTCCTTGTTTTACCTGCAGATCGAGAAGGAAGGCGAATCAAATGTTTCTGTGCAAGATGTGCTTTTTGAGCTGCGCAGATATCGCATGGGCTTAATACAGACTGCAGATCAATTATTTTTCTCTTATCAATCAATCATAGAGGGTATTAAATTGCTCAAAGATCCAGTAAGTTATTTTTTTTCTTAGATATCACAACTCAAGTTATTTCTTTTTTTTATATATATTACTCATTCGTTGGACATTTAAAATATTAATTTACGAAATAATTGCAGGAATTTCTAAATTACAAAGAAAACCCAATTACCAGCAGTGACAGCACACATGAACAGTATGCTACAGATGTAATAGCTAGTGGCGATGTTCCACCACCGTTGCCACCACGCACACATTCCCTAACACTGCCAATGGCCGGTTGTAGCCCTGCCGGTTCATTAACATTGAACCTACATGGTAAACCATTACCAAAAATACCAGCCAGTGAAAGTTTTAACGAGGAATTATACGCACTCACCGACAATGCAAATCACACCAGTAAGGATGCATTGAATAATTTCATAAATAATGAAAAAACAGCTGATAGTTTGTCAAATCGACCGCTGCCACCTTTACCACAACAGCCTCAAATCACTCAAGCCTCATTGGATCGTGTATATGGATCAGAGAGTGATGAAAACGAATGTTACGAAAATGATGAAAGTGACGACGACGACGACGACGATAATGATGAGCAAATTAATGAACAAAACGATGACAAAGCGGACGATATGAAAAACGCTAACGCTGTCCATGAACGGAGTATAAGCAGTGAACGGGCAAGCGGCGGTGGTGGCGGAGGCGGCTTTAATGAGCAATTGGGCGAAGTTAAATTAAACGGCACCGATGTAACATATAGTAATTCAAACACCGTCGGGTAAGTCAAAAACGCCTTTATAAGTACACGATACTAAAAACAAGTTTATCAATCCTATAGAAGTCCCGAAAACGAGTTGAAGCGACGAAAACGTGCCGAACGACAGGCAAATATCGAGCACAAGGTGAACGAGATCAAGCGAAAGCAGCGCGAATCCGAAGAGAGCAAACATGCGGCGAAGAAACGAAGGTCATTAATTACCTATATTGCGGCGGGTGTTGTTGTGGGTGTGATTTGTGTGTATGCATATTCGAAATTAGCCTAAAGCAAAACCAGTGTGTTGCAAATAATGGTAAATACAACTGAGCGGCGTAACGGCCGCAATCAGCTACAATTGATAGTTAACTTTGTGTCGCGCACATGCTGTAAAGCGCTCCATCATTTACATATACAATAACGCTCTCGCCAATAATATCAATAACAACAATGCGAATAAGTTATTATTTAGAATATTTAATGTTGATTGAATTAATCAGAGTTAATATTTTGCATGTAATTGAGACGCAAATTATCCAAATACATTTACAAAATACATTCATACATAAATTAATCGCAAATAGTACATAGTTATCTACATAAATTCATACTTTTGAATAAGATGTAAAATCTTGAAGCATATTTGTGAAATGTTTACTTTACTCATTTGACCATTACTTTCCAAAACTTTTGCATAATAAATATTTTCGCTTTTATTGACATAAAATACCTAGAGCTCTATATTTTAACTTTGGTTTCAGTTACTTATAACCACAACACGCACAAGAAACCACACCCTATGCACCTAAAATTCATACATGCAGGCATATTTTTACGTACATATATACATATATAATTTTTCTCTATAAGTCTCAGCCAATTTATTTAAACATTTTTGGGATTTAAAAACATAAACGGTTTACTAAAAAAATCGATTCTTACAAGTGGAACCCTTTAAGTTCAAGCCAGCTAATTTGTGACCTTGAATCAAAATATTTAGAACAATGATATTCTATTAGTTTGACCAATCCAGCAGAATTTCTTTTTACCGACTTAAACCCATTAGTTGATACGCTTTAAATTGAAGCTTAAGTTTTACAAAGTAACACAAAAATTTCTGCTCGATTCGTATATGTAATTAACCGCAATAGACTGAGCATATGTATAACGAAAACTAGAACAAATTACATCTTTGTAAATATTTACAATTCATAACATTATATAAAAAATAATAGAGAATATAAGATGAATAGTACTAAGTTGAGAAATGCCACACTTTTCTTTCTAACCGCACTAAATGTTGCGTAAGAATTTCCTTAAATTGCAACGTTATTTTTTTAATACTTAAGCGTTAAATTGAGAATATGCTGCTAAAAGAAAATTTTTATACATAATCTCGATTTTTTTATCAAAAGTTATCAATATATTTGGAAATTTTAAAGAACTTTATTAGATATTTTTGAGCTAAAGAATTGCACTTTTTTCTTTGCATATTGAACTCTTGGCACTAGTAGTTAAATAATTTACAATTTTCAATATTTCTATATAATAACTCAAAATTCTCCCAATTTTGTTTGTAAAGTCTTCTGAGCACAATTCTTAACTGGATAGAAGTCCGGATTTCTTACGCTTACATAGACCACACGCTAAAGATTTGTTATGTATACATAGCACAGCAGTGCATAGATAAACATTGCATGTGAAGTATAACCGAAGTTATATTTTACACACCGCATAAAAACTCAGCTGTTTTTACATGTTTGTCAGATCACCCAAATGTGAAATATTATAAACCAAAATGTCAAGTATCACAACAAATGCCATTAGAAAAAAGCGAAAAGTTGAGCAGCAATGCTTTAAACTGACACACAGCATAGTTATCAAAATTCAACAGATTTCTATGCCATGGTCAGCGTTCGTTAATCAAATACATGCAAAACGCATTAAACAGATTCCTTGGGTGACAGTTCTCATGTATGGCAATGCTCTGCTTTGAATGCACTACTGGGTCTTGAGCGAATCCCCAATCGTGTTCTAGAAACTTGAAATTAGACTATATCATTTAACGTGAATTGCTTTAATGACCCTGTCAGCTAGTGACTCCCAGTGAATAACGACGCTGGCTATATACTGAAAGCGAGTTTATCTATAATCAAAAATGAGAATTAGATATTGTTCGTTTAATTTTACTTGATATTGTCAATATAGATTGAACAGTTTCCCACAAAAAATAAATATAAATTAATAAAATAAATAAAAGGGCGTTAAGGAAAGCGCGAAAAAATGAAGAGAGGCTTAACAACTTATTTTCTACTCACTTACATATGTATTATTAGAACAAACATGACAAAAATGTAAAATTTACATTTATTACAATTACAAACAAAAAAAAAAAAAAATGAAAGGCGCATAGAAGCAAGCAAAGAAATACCGCGCCGCATAGGGTTATAAAAATTCAAGTTTTTTTTTATCGCAGCAATTTCTGGAAAAATAAAAATTTTTCTGTCGCGGGCGAAACCCTTGATGAAGCTACAATATTTTTTAAACGCTAACGGTTTTGTAAATGCGTTAAAATTACATTTTCATGTAACCTTTTGTTTCGCAACATATTATAGCTTATGAAATATTTTTGCAATTTGTATTATTTCTTATTTAATGCGCAACTGTTGACTATTAGCACGATATCCACATTTTGAAACTCGCATTTATGGGCATAAACTTTTTTAATATTCCACATTCTATAATTCTATTTTTGTACACAGCCCTTCCCCCGATAAAAACACAAATTTATGTATAAGAAAAAAAAGTTCCGTTAATGGAGATTTAATATTCTAGCTCGTACATATTATGTATATTTATGCGACGTGCTTTTAAAAAAAATTACATCTACACTATATTACACTATGTTTAACTGACCTTATTTTCCGTTTATAAAGGAAAACTGGTTATGTACTAGCCAATATTATTGTTAGCAACCCAACCTAAAAACAATAAAATAGGCGTTAACGTTTTCCCTACTGACTATGAATTTGCGTGTATAAGTACATACATATATAGATACGCTATACAAAAAGAAAATATAAAGCAATATCAATTTAAGTAAACAGCAATGAACGGATATTTATTATCCATAGAATTGCTGCAAAATAGGGAAGCACTTCGAAACAGAAGTTGAATACTCGATCAAGAACCTTTTCAAAGGTTGTCAAAACAGTTTGTGGAATAATTAAAGCTAAGCTAATAGACAACTAAATTTGAACAACAGGGCCTTTTGCATATGTTATGATCTTTCAATTTACATATATAGAAAAAAGGCGAAGAGGTTAAGCTGCACTATATAGCATAGCACGATATATAACAACAAAAGTGATGGAGTTTCAAAAACGAACAAAAATAATATCATATTTAGAAAATATTAAAGTTTGATAAATACAAAAACAAAAGTGGTGGAGCTACGCGTAGTTTTGATCTTTTGGTATAAACCCATGCATACATATTATTAGTGTATAAATACATACATACATATATATAAATATATAGAAAACAATTTATTTTTATAAGTAACACAGGATGAAAAGAAAATACAACTATAACAAAAATCTAAAATTATAATGCAAGTATATACACAAATGTACTTTTATATTATAAAAAATATATATATATTTATAAATCAACTACAAATATAAGCAGCAGCAGGAGTTATTACTGATATATATATATATATAACATTTACATAAAAACTAGTTTAAAAAAATGTAAAACAGTAAAATGAAATCCCTTTATTATAGTAACATACATATAAACAGTAAGTTCTATGTTTTAACTACTTGAAAATCAGTAAATTTAATATGAGAAATAAAGATTATTTAAGAAACGATGGCAAAATAATTGAATTTCAACTGATTTTTTTCTAGTCATGCATGTAGTAGATTTGTATGTATCTAAATGTATATGAAATTCGTAATTTTTGTGTTGTATTAAAACCTGTCCGTATTTGTTTTGTATGTGTTTTTTTCAGACGTTTGAAGAAGTAATGATGATGAAGCTTGTATGGGAATGATGTATGGATGTTGCATAAGTGGATCATGACTGAGAGAGAAGATGTTCGTTTGTACGAATTAAGAGTGTCTTTGAGAAATTTTCAGCTTCACAGTAATTATGATTAGAGAAACTGCGCATCGACCAATACATATATTAAAACTAACAACCAACAACGTAGCAACTGTATAAAATATATATATATATATAACTATAACACCCGCATATAAAGAAAAGTATGTTGTTCGTGTGTATAGTAAATGTGAAAATACTCGAAATAAATGCCTTAAGAAAATCAACAGCTACATTATTCTATTAATTATCTATCTGCTGACAATTAATGGAATTAATGACTACGTCAATCTACGCAGCCATCCTAGTTATTTATTTTATTTTATCTATTAGTTGATGAAAAGAAGAGAAAAATCACTCAAATTACATAACTTAAATAATGAAAAATGCTTTTGGAGAATATTTCATTTTGTCTCTTTGTAATTTGGCATTAATCTAAAAATTGTAAATTTAAAATATAATTGGATATTTTACGGGGTATCCTATGCAAAAGTAGCATCTGCGAAAATATCAATAAAAATAAATAACTTTGAATATTTTCTACTATTATTTCCGTTCTATATATAAAAAACGACTCTTTTTCTGTGTATTGGAGCAAACCATTTTTGTTTTGAGGAAACTTAAATTAAAGTGTAAAAAAGCTTTCGAAATTAGCCTTCAAATTCGTAATATTATATTTACCTTCGAAGTTCGAAACTGAACTTATTTCAAAAGTCATTCATTATTGATTATAAAAATACTGAAATTTAGGAATCGCCGTTTAATTTACACCTTTTAATATACAAAGAAAACATCGGCGTTGCAGTGAAACGCAGACGAGGAAGCTCCGACTTGTCAGGATGCTTCTTGATGTCTCCTATCGAACAACTGCGCTCCGAGCAGTTCCTTCTACGGTGCTTTAGCAGAAATCATCGTTACAATCACCTGCTTGAAGCGGAACCAGCTTCTAGGAACATCATGAGGTCATTTCTTAACTATAGCATATACTGTACCCAAAAAAGGTGGCATTGTATTTATTTTGAAAATTCTTTATTTATTCCTCCAAATCAATTTCATCCCCTTCAAAGTAATCCCCTTCCGATGCAATGCACTTCTGCCAACGGATTTTCCAATCTTGGAAACACTGGTTGTAATCACTTTCCGGGATGGCCTTCAGTTCCGTCTTCGCTGCGGCTTGAATCTCCTCTATCGTATAAAAACGGTGTCCCCAGAGCGGTCTTTTGAGCTTGCTGAACAGCCAAAAGTCGCACGGCGCCAGATCAGGTGAATACGGTGGTTGCGGAACGATATGGGTTGAGCTTTTGGCGAAAWGATCACGAATTACGAGGRCAGTATGGGATGGTGCATTATCGTGGTGTAAAAACCAAGAATTGTCTTTCCACAATTCCGGCCTTTTTAGGTGGATAGCGTTACGCAAACGACGCATAACGTTTAAATAATATTCCTTGTTGACCGTTTGACCGATTGGAACGAATTCATAATGCACTACACCACGATAATCGAAGAAAACAGTCAACATGACTTTGATTTTTGAGCGACTTTGGCGCGATTTTTTTATTCTCGGCTCTCTTTTGGCACCATATTCGCTCGATTGATCGCTTGTTTCGGGGTCGTAAGCATAGATCCATGTCTCATCGCCAGTTATAATGCGTTTCATGACACMCTGGTAGTCGGAAAGCATCGTTTCACACACTTCAACGCGATGCCTTTTTTCCAAAAAATTCAATGTTTTCGGTACCAGTCGAGATTTGACGCGCTTGAGGCCCAAAACATCTTTCAAAATGGTATTGGCTGAGCCTTTCGATATGCCAACTTCATCAGCAAGGTCTCTAATTGTTAATCGACGGTTTTTCAACAACAAATCTTTGATTTGTTGAACGTGAGCTTCGTCGGTTGAGGTTGATGGTCGTCCTGGACGTTCTTCGTCTTTGACACGTTGACGGCCGGCTTGGAACTCACTATACCACTTATAAACATTTTTTTTAGACATAGACTCATCGCCAAAGGCTTTCTGCACCCTCCTCAACGTATCCCAGCAGAAAATTGATTCCGTAAACAAAATTTAATGCAAATTCTTTGCTCAACAAATTTCGACATCGCAAAAAGACGAAAAACTCACTTTTAGCAGTTCACAAAACGACACATATCTCAAACAACAATATTTTGACGTGAAATTTTACTGACAGTACTACCAACCTAAAAAAAAATTATTCTCCAAATCCTTCGACGCGCGCAGTTTAAATTCAAATGTCACCTTATTTTTTGGGCACAATAGCTGCCATACAAACTGAGCAACTGATTTTTCAAGAAATATTTTCCAAAGCAAAGCAATCTCCGGACAAATTTTTTTTTTTTTATCGGATCGATTGGGCATATACTTATCTGCCATACAAACTGAACAATCAGGGAAATTCTTTTTTTTAATCTTATTTTGAAAAAAAAAAAACGTAGATTATGCATCACCTACTCCTCCGATAATGTGGCTACTATCGCCACTCAATCTTATTTTAACTACAATCGTGTGGCAACTTGAAAAATACATTAACGTAAGGAATGTATCATATGTGAATGCAGTCATAAACGTCAAAAATCGAACAAAAGATTATTTTTAAGAAAAGATTATATCAAGTGTTTATTTTAATTAAAATTAGTCATTCAAACTTAAATTAAACCATTAAGAGAGTTTAAAGAATTAATTCAAGTAAAACATGATGCCCGCTGCAGAGGAGGCGCAGATTTCAAAGTTGTTATCCAGGGTTTGTGCCTTAATTCAGTTTTTTTCCAATGCATAATTAATATTAAATATATTATTTATATCGTAGTATAAAAACGTTAGTGCGACCAAAAAAGATGTTATTGACGTAATTACCACGTATCGCTCCCTGACATATAATTTGCAAAAATTCGGTAAGTTGGAATTGTAAAGGGTGCTGTCTCGCAGTATTGCTAGATTTCATCATATCACATATATGTACGTTTTATTTTTTAGTTTTCAACGATGGAAGTACTAAGGAGCTTTTCAATTTGGCTGGAACTATACCGGTTGTTTATAAAAGTATTTTTTTATTTTTAATTTTAAACAATCAAAACTAAACAAAAATAATATTTACCAACAGATAACACTTACTACATTCCAATATGCATATGGTTAATGGATACACATCCTCAAAATGCACCAATGTGCTTTGTAAAACCAACCCCAACAATGCTAATTAAGGTATCAATGTATGTGGACCATAATGGAAAGATTTATTTGCCATATCTGCACGATTGGCAACCGGTGAGTGCGTGAATAAAATACCATTGTGTTGTGTGTAAAAAATAAAATAATGTTTCCAATAATTTAACAAAAGTTTATATAAAAAAATTATGTCCTAAATAACACAATAACACTTCTTTTAAATGTAGCGTACATCGGATTTACTCTCTCTGATACAAGTAATGATTCTGACGTTTGGTGATCACCCACCAGTTTTTTCCAAACCTAAAAAACAGCCACAAAATCCGTATACAGGTATGCATTGTTAAATGATATAAAACATTCAAATCTATATTTTAAACTATAGGTTTACCTATGCCTGGTGGTGTCGGATATCCACCTTACCCTACAGCTGCCGGAGGTGCATTCCCACCTTATCCGACAGCAAATAATTTTGGACCATTTCCACCGTATCCCACCGGAGGCAATTCCTCTGTGGCTAATCCTAGTACAAGTGCAGGAGGTTATCCACCGTATATGAATTATCCACAAGTTCCTGGTTATAATTCTGGATTTGTAATATTTTTTAAAACTATCATACATATGTGCTACTCTTCTAACATCCGTTTTTTATATAGAATTCTTCAACACCAAGTTCCACGGGTACCATAACAGAGGAACATATTAAGGTATCTCTTATTAGCGCAGTGGAAGACAAACTACGACGTCGTCTACAAGAGAAAGTTAATCAATATCAAGCTGAAATTGAAACACTCAATCGTACCAAGCAGGAATTGGTAGAGGGCAGTTCAAAAATTGACAATGTTATTGCACGTCTTATTAGAGAAGAAGTAAGTAAGAAACTTATTTAGCTGTGCTTATTAAAAAAACTTGTTATTTGAGGTGGAACTTAAAAAAAATGTAGACATTTTGCGAGACAAGGAACAAGAACTTGAAAAAAGTTTAGACGCATTGGAGAAGTCTGAAGGTATAGACCCAGATGAAGCCGTTACAACAACAGCGCCGCTATATAGACAGTATGTTTTTATATCAATACCTATCAATATCATGTTTATCTATAAAATATTTATTTCAGATTACTTAATGCGTATGCAGAAGAAGCGGCTCTTGAGGATGCAATTTACTATTTGGGTGAAGCTTTACGAAGTGGAGTTATTGACTTGGAAACATTCTTAAAGCATGTACGTCAATTATCTCGTAAGCAATTTATGCTTCGAGCTATTATGCAGAAATGTAGACAAAAAGCTGGATTGGCGGGATAAATAACACAATGCCATAGTGAAATAAAATCATATAATGGAAATTTAATTTTGTTCCACTAACGTTGGAATTACTCAACAAAATAAAATAAATATATTTATTTCATTATTATGTATTCAAATAAAAGAAATCGATAAATTCATTAATTGCAAATAATCAAAAAACATCTACAATTTAATGTGGCAAGTGATATACATACGTATATGTATATCCTTTAGTACAGACTTTGATAATTGGAAATCATTTCTCCCACATGCAATAATTTATAATCAAAATTTTCTTTAGCACATCTTTCTAATACTTTGTAATATAGCAAGTATAATTCATATAAAAATTTTGATTACACAAAGAGCAATATTTTTGTTTTTATTAAAAAAAACTGCGGTAGTCTTATAAATACACTTTAGCAATCGCAAAACAATTTATATGTATATACCCACTGAAAGCATTAGGAAAACTACTCCAAAACCTAGAAATATTGAAGCGCAGAGACTAATTGAAAGCTCTTTAAACAGAGTACGCTCCTTAGAATTCTTTGGTCGCGATACCACAAATACGAAGAACCAGGCGGTGAAAAAAGTACCAATTGTCAGCAATACCGTAGCTAGGTGTGGAAATACAGCTGGATTTACAGGTGAAACATACCGTTGCATACTTTCCATGTTGTCTCTACAATTATTTAACAACTTACATTTTTATTTAAAAAAAAAAATATCTTATATCTTACCTGTTTATATATTTCTATTATCAAAAGGGTGGAATTTATATTCCTATAGAGATTTGACAAATACGTGGCCCGGCTTGTAAATGTTTATAATGATGACCGTCATATATCGACTTTATTTAGGAATGATAATGGCAAAATAGCGTCAACCGGTCGTCTATTGGTAGCGATGACATTGTTTTACAATGATTACTTTGTGGCGATGATAACAAAAATATAATATATGTAAATAAAAACTAAAAGCTAAATAATTGTTGATGTATTGGCAAAATGATGGGTTAATTTATATAAAAGAAAAAAAATCTGTATAAGGGTAGCCCTACACCATACCCTGCAGGTTACACCTCCTTTCTCGATCATTTTCATATGTTGCATTTTCGATAGAATGGGTATTCCTTGTACGGTAATAATAATAAAGTTACAGTGGCAACTCTGCAGCAACTCATAGATACAACCCTGAGGGTGGCCGAAAGCACTTGCCACTACACGAGTGAATGTAAAGAATAGCAAAAAAACATAGCGGTCCATGGAATATAGGAGAAATTAGTTGCAGGAAGAAGATTATAAATATCAGAGCTCGGAACTAACATATTTAAATGTTAGGAATTTACTTTATTAAAAAATGGACGAGGTAAGGACACGCTTTACATTAATATAAAATGCACGTGCAACTATACGAATGAAATTGTATTGATTAGGTTGAAATAGATGGTGAAGATTTTAATGAGCTTGAGGCTAGGCTATACGGTCAAATACACCATGAGGCCGTTGATTCAACAAAGGCAGACGTAAATAATACAACTGAATGCCAGCAGGACCCGCAAGCACAAGAAAAACAAAGCGTGGAGCGCGTTGTTACAGAAAGAAGTATTATTTACCGACCTGCTAAATCCAGTCAAGTGCCCGATACACGCTACTGGGTGAACAACAAATTTACAAAAAGTGTAAATCAACCAAAAAAAGTTGAGAAAGGTACATCAAAGAAATAATACATATATATGTATATATTAAAAAAAAATATTAACTTTCACAATATTACAGAAAAATCTACCAATTTAAGTGAGAAGCAGCCTGACAGTAATAAACTCCTTTCCCCTGAACAAAAAATAAACACTACAGATAAAAGCAATGAAAATCAAGTGAAAATTAAAATACCTGAAAGAAATTACACTCGAGATAGTAACATACGAATTAATCCGGCAGCGGTTGCTCTCAGCTCGAAGCCAAATCAAAAAAATAAAAAACAAAAAAAAGTTGCAACTGCTGTGCCACGAAGTGGTCCATTTACGCAACAAGAAAATAAATTGCAAAAGGTAATTTTGGTTCAAGCTAAAAAGCAGAAATCAAAAAATATTCGCAATAAAAAGAAAAAAGAACAACAGCGAGTGGAAACAATTGTATTAGATTCATCTTCTGGCGAAAATAGTGGATCGGATAGCTCAGACGATGATGTAGTTTTAATACCATCAAAGCCTCCACCACTTATCACCCTTTCTGACAGCGATAATGAAGGCACTGGGATTCAACTAGAAGAAGAAAATGCTTTGGATGCTTCTGACGTTGTCATGGATAGTAAAACTAAACAACCCGATTTTACTAAGCCAAATGATAAATGTAACAATTTGACGTCAGACATACCCGAAAAAACTGCTGATCCAATCATTAGTCGATGCACTTCACCATGTTCTGTGTTATCCTCAGATGACTTTATTGGTCAAACCGACCGTTCTCGATTGCTAGAAGACAATTGCATGGCGGATGACCAAGATTTGGCTTTGCTGACAGCTGATGTAAGCAATCTAGTACCTCCCAAACCGAATCGGAACACTTCGACCGAAGGTAGAGACACTGTTCGCAATGATGATTCTTCGGAGGATGTTATGTGCACCGGCGAATTTACTGCACCTCTAACCAACTCTATTGGTAATGCACAAATTGAATCTTCCAACTCCAAGAAAGAGGAAAATTATCGTGTGGAACAAACAGATTTTAGGGCATTGGATGTTTATGAAAGCGAATCTGATATAACAGATAGTGTTTATTCTAAAGGACATTCTAGAACAATTGTGAAAGCAATTTATAGCAGCTCAGAGGCGGATGATGTGCAAAAAACAGTAGTTAGTCAAAAAGCGAAGCGCTTTTGTAAGCGACGAACTTCCAGCAGTAACCGAGGCTCTGATGCACATAACAATGACGAAAGTACGGATGATGAATTAGATGACGGTGTGACTAAGACGCCTATACCATTCATTTTGCGAGGTTCCGCTGTAGAGCGCTGCAGTAAGAGGGTACGCAAACTTTTGGGAAATACTCGTCGGGCTTCAGTCGGTGCTCTCGGCAACACGGGTGGTAATATGTCTGACAACGAATTCATAGCAACATTGAATAGTTTGGTACAAGGAAGTGAAAACAAAGCGAATAATAAAATTGGTGAAACAATAAATAATGAAGATGAAAGTGCAAGTGAGGCGCAGATTGAAGGCGTGGAGAATATAGAGCAAACTGAAAAAGATAAAACGTTGCCAACAAGTGAGCAATTAGTTGACATTACTCCCACACTGCAAGGTAATATCGAAGCAAAGGAAGTAATAACTGAATTTAAGCAGGGAGAAGAGCAAAATCGAAACAAAGAAGCAATACCAGCAATAATTGAGCCTGACCAAACGAGTATGCAATCCATTCAATTAGTCAACAGTCCTCCACCATTGCAAAGTAATATCGAGGCAGTGCCTGACGAAGCAATAGCTGGATTAGATAAGATTTTTGCCTCGATAGATAATCTATGTGCAAAGAAAACGGATTACATGGACTCGGAAGATACTTCGGAAAATGACTTGGAAATTATTACACCCATAGTGCCGGTATCAAAAGGCCGAACAGACGACCAGAACATCTTACCCACTCACCATATTGTCTATAATGAGCATAACTCGCAACCGGGTGGCGTTGGCTGGAATGAAGAAATGATGAAATTTTACAATCTTTCTTGGCAAGGCGAAAAATTCACACTGGTTGAAGCACTAAACGGAATGGAAAGTAAGTAGAACTTAACAAATATCAAATGCTTGTAATTAAACTTTTTTGCATCTGTTTGGCTAATTTATAGGGGACCGAAGATTATGGAAAATTTACTCTGAAGATCGTTTCCCTAAGGCACGTCCGTATAGTAACTTAAAATGTTTCAACTGTTGTGAGTTTGGGCATACTCGTGCCAAATGTAAGCGCCCGAAAAAACCACAAGTATGTTACATGTGTGGCGACAGCGGTCATTTAGAGCCACGTTGTCCAAATACGCTTTGTTTAAGGGTAAGTCTTTATACTTAAATTAGATATTCCTGCTCATGTATTAGTATATACATTTTTTGCTTATAGTGTGGAAATAAAACTCAAGTGTTTACCAAAAGCTGCAATGCTTGCACATTCCAAAATCGGCTTATTTGTCCCATTTGCAAAGTTCGTGGTCATTCGATTAATCTCTGCCCTGACAAATGGCGTCGTTACCATTCCACGGTAAACTTGATCGCATTGAAATTTTATGTATAACAAGTATAATTTTTCGTTAGACCCAACCCAATGATCAGCCGAACAGTCAAGTTGAGTTCAATAAGCGCAGAATGTGTTGCGTCTGCGGAGGTAGGGGACATTTCTCCGACACATGTCGCAGTGCAGTTCGTTTTATGGAATATCCAATTATTGTCAGCCACGTAAAATCACATCAAAAATCATATAGTGACATGCTGTTTAAAACTCCATGCTCTGGAATTGCACTCAATCTTCTGTATAGACCTGGAGATGCAGTTGTTTTTCGTATGGCTGCAAATGGTACACGAAACGGTTATTATGAACGCTTCTTGAAAGCAGTTGGTTTGGGCGGTATGTTAAAACGAAAACGACCGAGTAATTGTTCGTCAGTAACGGGAAATCTGCCTAAGAAAGCTAAGAATCTCTCTGGTCATTACAAACCGAATCCGTACGGTAAAGTAGCAAGAGAAGGCGTCACATCTACAGCTAAATCCCTCAGGCAGAATGTACCAACTGCAGAGGCTCCCAATCAGGTTAGATACAACGTGTGGTGTAATTCAAATTTTTTTTTTTTTTTTATAATTTTCTTTTCTTTACTGCAGGTGCCAGAAGTTAGCGGTAGTGTGACCACGACAGAAGTAGTTTCGATAGCAGGCGCTGAGAACTTTTGTGCTGGTGAAAACTTATTAAACGTTGTAAATGAGTTTAAGACACCAAGTGAAATACCAGGTACTATTACTGCTTCGCATAGGTCCCAAAGCAAAGACAACTTAACTGTGGATTCAGACTCAAATTATAGTTTCTCGGATCATTTCGAGATACCAGCACCGGCTGTTAGTACAAAGAATGCAGCACTTATAGAAGAGGAAGAAATAAACGCTCAAGCATCGACGTCCGCTGCCGCTGAAGGCAAACAAAGACACGTTCGTGAAATGGAACCATTGCCAGACTTTATACCAATAGGAGATAACAGTGATGTGAACATGGTTGAAATAGGCGATACTTTTGACACAAGTACAGGCATTTCACACCGTTTTATTGCTGCGGATACTGACGATGAGAATATAGATGAAAACAAAAATGAGAATGATTCACCCTGTGAAGCTAAAGTTTACCTCACACCTTTTCATAGCAATTATTTGTTATCGCCAACCGGTCACGATTTCTTGGTACAAAAATCAAAAGAGTGTAATATCAAAGCAAGGCTGGATTGGACATCGGTCGGTCATGTTTTGGTCATATTTGGACTTGCCTTTGATCAGGACACATTTCACAAAGCCCTACTCGAGCAATGTCAGAAATTTATGGACCAAATGAATAATAAACAATTTAGTGGTATCAGAGTGCCCAAACGCATAGACGCCTTAATACGTTTCCTACGTGAAAATATCTCGCAGTTGCAAAGCGACTTAGGTGATGTGAATGACTTACAAAAACGCATTAAGAATCTAGAGAAGACGCATACAAAAGCAAATATGAAATTGGCAGAAAAATGTCGTCGCTTGCTCAATATGATTTTATTGGGCCAAGCTGGCCTCGGTGACGGCGGCAAGCATTTAGACAAACTCTTAATTAATTTGAAATCGCTGATCAATGATTATCAAGCTGAAAATATGGTACCACAAACGTTACGTGAAGAAATCGATTCACACTGCAAAGTGCTCTTTACTTCGTATCGGCATGATAATTATCCGGAACTCATACAAACCTACAACAAGATGCCGAAAAATCAAAAAATTAATGTAAATATAGATCCGCGGCTATTGGGTCATAAGATGCTAGATGTTAGCCTAACACCTGAGCAAAAATCACGTCTGGAACATTCACCAGCGTCAGGGTCCTCAGCACAACCGGGCAATCAAACATTAACTCGCAGGAAATCTACTGAAAACACCGTATCTAATACACCATACACCGCAAAATCAAGATTCCCTACGAAACAAAAGGATTTAACGCAACCATCAATGGCACAAGCTACAATAACCAATGCATCTGTGGTAGTAGCGAAGGCCAAAAATAGACCACAAAACACTACCATAGTTGAGACTACGGCAGAAGCGGGCAATACAAAAGCGAAATCGAATATGAATATGAATACACCAGTTAAGGGGCAAAATTTTGCACCGCCACCATTCGTAAACCCCCAACAAAAATCTACAGTTATAACAAATATTAAAGAAGCTATACAGAATCGGCCGCCTGCATTTAATGATTTACTTCATGGCAATTGTAACGCTTCAGCTGGTGGGTATGGGAAAGTTCCTTCAGAGGGTCCTTCGGTATTTTGGTCTCGCGAATCATCGCGTTACTTAAGTGAATGCATTCGCATGGCTGAATCAAATACGGAGTTGTTGCAAAAGTTGCAGCGCATACAGGCAAAGTCGTTGGAAGGGTCGCTTTCATATAATGATTATCGCGCTGTGATTAAACTACACGGCGCCATGGTGGGAAATTAAATTTAAGAAATGGACAATGATAAACTAATATGACGGAATGGATGATTGATGGCTTTGCTGTAAAATCTCCGAGCAAATATATTAAACTAATTTTTTAGTTGTACAAAACAATATTTGTACCAAAGCTTGGAAGGTTTAAGCTTCAGTGACACTCCTTCTTTCAAAGGAAGAACAACTTTACAGACATAAAACAAACCGAAAAAAAAAATTAAATAAAACTGAACATAAATAATCTAAAAAATCGCTTTTTTTCTTCCCGGCGTCATTACCATAACACAAAAAAAATTGTTCAGTTGCAATAAAATTCTATTTATTTTCCCCATTTCTATTACATAGGCAAATAATAGAGCTACAAATAAATAATAATTTAATAACAGTTGGTTACATCAAACCTAACTGTGACGATCCATTTATTTATTAATTTTTTTTTTTTGGTGATTTTCAGGCACAATGCAGCTTCTTTGGCACCCACGCATTGTTGCACAGTTACTTATGTATGTACATATGTGTTTTACCAAGTCATGTATCCGTTCGCTTAGCCTTGTGTGTTCAGTTTGGATATAGGTGATAGTGCAAGTCCTTGTCCAGAGCCTAGTCATCAATATGTGTGTGCGAAAATTGTCGCAATAATTATCTAATCTAAGTAATTTTTAGGTACATACACATGTACAATATACAGATAAAAACTCATATCAATTTAAATCCTAATGTTACTAATGCATCTTACAAGCTAATATATGCAACAGTATTACCGTCAGCGATCAGTGCAACCTACATATAAGCTAACTTTACGCTGCTGACGTCTGCTGTTGTTCAGTGGTTGTCGAACCCGCCGTTGAAGCCTCAGTCGACTTTTCTTTAATGGCCAACCATGGACAACGCTTTTGTAATTCCGCTCTGTATCTAGGATGACTAATAGCGTACACAAATGGATCGACGCAAGCTACCATTTTGCAAGTACAGGCTGGTATCATGGTTACGCCCGGTGTCAGTAGACTCTTATCACCAAATGCTCCAATCAATGACATTACTCCATACGGCGTCCACGACACGAAGAAGAGGAAACAAATGGTAATAGCCGCTTTTGCGATACGTATTTCCGCCGTTTCCTTACTCTTGTCGACATTTGATCGCAAAGACTCAACATTCATTTTCTTCGCTTGTTCGCGTAGAGCTTTTTCATGACTAAAGACATGACCAACTATTTGACTGTAGTAATAGACGATCATCGATGTCGGGCACACAAAACTGCAGAAGAATATGGTGCCAACGAAAAGCCGCGTATCGAAATTGTCTGTTAGGTAGTCAAAAGTGCAAGATGTTAAATAGCCCTCTAGAAAGAAAGATACATATAAAATATTATTTTAGATTTCGCGAATGAAAATAGTTTTTGGAACACGGGGCTTTTATACCCTCAAAAATTGTACTATAAATTAGTATTACATATTTATGTAGGTCTAAATATTCTAAGTATACCGATTCAATTATTTTGGACTGAGGATTAAATTTTCATCAGAGTGTTTTTTTTTCTCTATAAATATTGTGACGAATGGAGGGTTTATCTTATAATAAATAAAAGCTACATATATACAAATTCTACCTCATATACCATGTATAACGACTGTCAAAAGGTCCGTTTCCACGACAGTCGGGTCTACGAAAACCGGAACGGACCCGGATTTTTATCCGGCCAAGGACTGTCAACTCGGCAGGATTCTGCCGTTACAACAACAACTGTCAAAAGGTCACCATCGCGAAAGCGATTACCCAGGTTGTTCTATTATTCAAACATGGGCGTTTAGTACTACATGATCTTTAACCACCACCCTAAGTTTATTTAAATCAACGTTTTGAACAGAAATTTAAAGTAATGTTCTTCATCGAAGTTTCAAGACTGATTTTACCCGGTAACTAAAGACTTACGATATCCATGTTCGTTATTGCATGCCTAGGGATAACCAACGCAAACTATTATTTCATATTTATATTCTTTACCCCTAGAAATTATCTAACATTGTGGCCAGTGGATTTCAATATCATGGTACAAGGATTAATACAATGAGATCTCATTTTAGTACAACTGTTGTTGTTTTTTTAATTAGTTATTTTTTCATGTTAGTGCAATCCATGAATCCATGAATAATCTACCTGCGATCCAACTTCTGTACAATAATCAATTATTTAGAAAACTTAAAATATTCAACCCACTCAATTGATCTGACATTATTGTATAACAATTTTTTCATTCTATTTTATTGTCATGTATTCTATGTTCATCAACAAATTTATTTATTGTCATTTTAATAATATGACGAATTCTAAATTAATATATGTATAAGATAACATCTCAAATAAAACAAAGGGTTCTAAATATCATTCTCCTTAAGTTAATGTTTATTCATGCAGTAAATATATAATTTTTTTGTATAAAATATATCTTTGGTTCAAACAAGTCGAAATAATTTTTGTGGAGTTCGCGGCAACAGACGAAAATAGATAATATGATAAAATTAATGTGGCAACATCAATTTATCTATGTTAAAGTGAATACGTATCTGCAAGAATACATTAGTTATCTTTCTTTAACCACCGTATATGAAAACAGTTTTTAATCAAGTGTATATTAGTGTAGTACGTACTTGGTGGAAGTGTTGTTCGTCGTATAGCAATAATTTTTATATTAGTAGCAACACAATAAAAACTAAACAAGACATAATTTTTATTCAATAATGCTAATTTTAACATATGGAAAGTACAATTTTGTGGAAAGTCATGTGAATTCATAATGAATCGTTCTAAAAGGTAGTGAAAACAATCGGGTGATATTAATTCTTTTCAGAAAAGGAAGCAACAAAAGCCATATTAAAAAGAAATAAGAGCTAAAAGTGGAGTTAACGCGCATGCAGTAGCGGAGGCTAGTGAGCACTTTTGTGTGTTTCATGTCTAAAAGAGATGGAATATTTATATTCTCGCTCTTTTTGATCTATAAGATTGCTACTGCCACCAGAGAACATAAATGTCTTTTATGTTCTCTGGTTGCACCGCCTCCATTTGGGTTTTTGAGTGAACTGAAATACTTTGAGTTTGTTGTTTGCACGCACGCTTTGACTTTCTATCCTTTTATTGCAAACGGATCGTTACATTGTCAAGAGGGTATACAATCACATATAGGGGTAGACAAATGAGTCGGTCTACACAACCCCAGTAAATTCATATCAGCAGTTGCAGCAATAGACCTAAAAAAACGTAGCATTTCTTTGCCTTCGGCAGCGAAGTAACTGATGTCGGCGCAGGAGTCGACTGAGGTTGTGTTTTTATTATAACATGTAACGCTGCCACCTTATGCAAACATAATAAACACGTCGGGTTTGTTGGTAGTGCGAGTGATTAGAAAGTAGTGAAGTGTATAGCGCTTTTCGTAATGTGGGAGCGAGAATGTAGCAGTAGCTAGTTCAGTATAAGTTGAGTTTTGCATGCATGTTTTTTTTTGTAAGAGTTTAGGTGGCAACGCTATAAAGTTAATTGTTTTTATTTGTAATGTATGAGCTAAAGATTGCAGAGGAGGAGGTATATAGTGACGAGGGCAGCGCAGTTCTGTATGCCAAACAGATGACATTCGTTTGAGTAAATGTGAATAAAAAAATTAAAAATTTAACTGTGAAAAAATAAATATATTACAAGTGGAAACTATAAGGGATACGATATAACGTCCTTGTGCGTGTGACAATGTGAATTTACTTTACAATATACATAGCTTGAGATCGTAAGCAAAAGTGATATATTTATTGTAATAAAGCATATAGATACGAAGAAAAATTAGCATTACTTTGTTGTAAAGTTTTTGGGAAAACGAGCAATCAAATTATGTAAAGCAAAAATTATTGCAAAGTGTATTTACAAGTGCTTATTCTCTTGTGTGCATGTACATCAATCTGTATTTTTAAACACGCTTAGTTTTTGAAGAGTGTATATTGTTTATATTGGAGACTGGTACCTACTTCCGTCGCTCACGTAAATATAAAAACACTACCGTCTGGAGAAATGAAATATTAAGAATTTTATACAAATTGTGAGAAGAAGAAGCCTTACAAAATTTCATTAATAATTACGACAAATGTGAATTATTGTTTGGTCAACCAAAAGAATGTTGAATTGGTAGTGTGTAAGTTAATTTATACTTACATTATAAATATTTTACATTACCATTATATTGAATATTCTCTAGTGAACAAATGCCGAAAGTCTGTACTTGTATATGCATTTAAAAAGTAATTGTCAAAAAACTCCATACGCTCCCATATTGATTTCTGTGATACGTATGGATTGCATGCATTACCATTGCTAACACTATATATTGTATTATAAGTATATAGTATATAGTTCATTTGAATATTATTATGTTATATTATTATCTCTTATATGTATGTGTGTTAGCTTTTGTGGTACAAACAAAAAAAAATCGTATAAATTACGGATATAACTAAAAGATTTGTGTATCTCGAACGAACAAAGAATTTTATTAACAGAACATGAATTTGTTTGAACAAATTGCAATTACACTTTTTTATGCATACTAACTCCGAGGAACATACATATACATAGTTAACTCAAAACAATAGGGGCAGTTTTTGAAGGTCTGGCGTTTTATGACGGGAACCTTAAAGTGGCTTGGGAAAATTATTAGGGGGCATCAATGGCGGGGACAAAAAAATAGGAACATTGTGTTAATTATAATTGCATTTTCATTTTCAAAATACAAGTACAATATGTATGAAATCAATGAAATATTGCAAAACGAGGGAATATCGTTGAAAAAATTGGACGTTGTCAAAACTTTCTAAAACAGAATTCTAAAATACTTACAAAGGTGACATAATATTAAAATTTCAATTGTTTTTTTTTTTTTTACTCTTGGGCGCATATTAGTTGAAAAATGTTATATGTATGGTCTGGTCTGGCGAAAGCCAAATAAATTTGGGGGAAATGTTGGGGAAAACGTTTGTAAGACGCATGAAATACATTTATAGTATGAGATATTTTATTAATACGTATGGATTTGTTAGTGGATTTATTATAGTGTTAGTTGGTTTTTCCTTGTCAGTCGTTGAACAAATTATGGGTAAATAACGACAAACATTTCTTAAAATATTTTCTAACAAAACACCCCAGGAAGAACTGCTTAAACGAGCTTACTCCCGTTGAGCCTAGGTGCTTTACCTTCAGCATGTTTATTCCATTGCCCAATGGAATTGGATTAAATCGTTTTGCTTTGTCTACCGAAAGATGCAGTGTGTATTGCCTGGTAAAATAGATCGACCACTTCTTCGGGTCCGAATTGAATTGAATTTAAACTCGGTCATCATATCTCTTCGGGTTAGACAAAGCTTTGACAGGAGCCCAAAGCTTACTCACACCGGTGGAGAGGTTGCAGGACTTCAGCTGCTCTATCCATTTTGTCAGCTCTTGTTGATTTACTATTGCCGAATCTCCAAATAAAGACCCTTATTCGAGGATCACAGGGATCAGTATAGCGTAAGGTATCGCGCTCATTAGCTAAAGTAGCTACTTTGGCTGGGAAATTGGTGCGGAGCTCCGCGATTCTTCCAGCTTCGTAATACATTTTGCAGAATGTCGCATCGTTTATCTGTCTGGCAGCTCCTTCTCCCCTACGATTTTTACATAGGAATGCCAAAGATTGTGATGCGCGTTAAAGTCGGCTGATAACAAAACGTTTTCACCACCAAGTAGCGCAATCCTTACGTCAGACGTTAAAGCCTGCACAACTCAGAAGATTTGAGCGGCTGTTTAACTTGATTTCTTGAAACGCAGCAATTGATACGCGTTTCCTACTCATGTAGGAGTTGAGCCATTTTTCTTGATTGAAAGCGTCATGAACAAAGTGGCATATGTATATCAAAATATTATGTAGATAAGGAAATGTTACCATATGCCTGAGGGAATACTATATTTATGTATGTATACCAACAAAATAATGGTCATAAACATATTATCAAGTGCGGAAAGAAGCGGTTATAGAGTTAACCGAGTTGATGTTGCGTCGGTGCGGTTTCCTTTTCTCAACTCTAAACATTAATTCGACCGAAAATCAACTATTTTAAGATATTTGTGGTAGGTTTTAGAAAAATTACTCTTTGAACGTTGCCAGGATCTGGTAGGCTCTATTTCTAGGAAGTGTGACGGTTTCTTCAAAAAAAAAAAACCCGAAACCCACTTCAATGAAATATTATTTAATTTATTGTTCTGTAAAGGTTTAGAATTAAAATTTTAATTAAAAAGTAAATACTTTTATTTTTTGTGGAGGTAGGTTTAAGTTTATTTAACATAAACTGATATATGAAATGTTGAATTAAATGGACTATGGAAATATTAATACTTCATTAGTGAATATGTTTTGTAAAACTTTTCAGGCAAAAAACTCTTCTTATTGAATATTATCAGGTTTCGGTAATGGGGTCACTCCTTATTTTCTTGGAAACAAATATATGTACACAGAGAACAAACGAAATGCTTATCATAAACGTTTAATTGGAGCAACTATTTTTTAATACATACATACATAGATACATTTGTACATATAACACATACGCGTGATCCTCCAAAAAAAGGTGGTTATTAAAGATATACATATAATATTACTGTTTTGAAGTTTTGCCGACATTGCAAATTGTTGAGAACCATGAATGTAAAGAATTCAACAGTAGGTAATCTAAAAAGCCCTTTAAAACAGCTCTTGGTATTATCATCGTTTCTGTGTCTGTTCTATGTTCACAGTGTAAATAAACATTTTTCATTAGCTTGTGCAGCTTTAATGGCAAGATACAGCTTTGCCTTGAAATTCGAATACAGCGACCAGACTAATGAAAATCTTTGAAAACTAACACTCTTTTAGGTATTTGGAGAGTTTGAAATTCTTACTAAGCTAACACATTTCAGTTCAATAACTATTTCAAACAGTTTCGGTGGTTCTTGGCATACAAATATGTATCTAAAACCAGGTGATATATTGCTTCATGACATATACATATATATATATGTATAAAAATATGTATATATATAAATATGTGCGTATGTACGTACGTGTTTGCAGGTATCTTGGTATAAACTGGAGACCTTTTAATGACAGAGTGAAAAAGGTCGAGTTCACATGCACACAGCTCCATACCTACATACATCATCTATCTGTATGTGCGTATGTACATACATTTGTTCACAACTTCTCCGGTTTGCAAGCTTAAGTATAAAATTTGTGTGCGGAAAGGGTAAATTTTTCATATAAAATTACTTTTAGATACAAACATTATAAAACCAAGCGAAAAAGTGATAAACGATCTTTCTATGTAGAAATTGAAGATTTACATTAATATGTATATGTATGTATGTCGTAAAGATACTTTGTTAAATAAAAAAAAAAAAGCTTTCAATATAGATATCGGCGGTTCCGACAAAGGCTTCAAGATTGCGCAAAATTTCAGATCGACAACTCAAAAACTGAGGGACTAGAGCTTTACTCCGGGTTTTAGAAACTTAGTGGCAAAATTGATACAAGTACATATACCCTGTCCAGCGTATAATAAATTTAAGAGATGAAATGAGATGATGAATGAGAGTTGCGTTATCAGCTTCACGATTCAGGATTCAGATATGACTTTTAATATAAAAGTATTTAGCAATCCAATCATCTGCTGAATCATATGTTAATTTTCAGAATTGTTTTTGTTATAGCGACAAAATTCTGCGGGTTGACAGTCCTTGACTGAATAAAGAATCCCTGTTTGTTCTGGTTACATATACCCGACTGTCGTGTCAGAATTATTTCTTCTTGGCAACTTAAGCTTCTCTGATGTTGCCTAATGATGTTGCCTGATGTTTATTATCACTTCCACTTCTATCGAGTAAAATAATAATGCCATATTTGGCAATCCAAGCATCTTATATGAGAGCACTCGAAAGTGAGAATGTCCAATATTTGTGGCATCACTAGTTTATACCGGATATAGCAACAAAGAAATAATTCTAATCGATGTTATAATTAACATTCTAGATAACATAATTAACATACCAATTAACATACCAGATAATATATACATATGCATATTTAAAACGGACATATAAACAAATTGTTAATATTAAACAGTAAATAATTAGAAAAAGCATAAAAGATATATTAAAATTTTTTACAAAGGTTAGAACACAATACAGTCGGACTTCTATAACCAGAACTTTGTGGCTTCAATCTAATGAGGACCTTTTCATTGCCTCATTCAACTTTCTAATTACATGCTGCACCATTTTAGGCACATCTTCTGACAGTGTGAAAATGAGTGAAATCGGATTATAACCCTCTTCAAGTAACGATTATATTTAAAATTACTAAAGTGCGATAACTCAATAAATAAATGGGACATTAAAGTGGCGAAATAGAGCTAAAATCACGCGTGCATGCTATGAAAGACAATTTTCATTCCCTATGATTCTTTCTTCCTCTTGATTGGCGTAGATGCCGCTAACGCGGTTATTGCCGAGTTTACAACAGCGGGTCAGTCATTCTCTTTTTTCGCTGCTTGGCGCAAATTGGAGATTCCAAGCGAAGCCAGGTCCTTCTCAACCTGGTCTTTCCAACTGAATGGAGGTCTTTCTCTTCCCTTGCTTCCCCCGGCGGCTACTGCGTTGAATACTTTCAGAACTAGAGTGCTTTAGTCCATTCGAACGATATGACCTCTTTTGATTTTTGACAGTATATAAATGATACGCTAATGAATACATCGAGATAAATATTTGCACCAAGGGTGCCCCAGCTTCCATCTCAAGGTTAAAAATTGTCAAAATCACACCACAATTGTTCAAACAACTAAACCGTGATATGTACCTAGTGTATATGACTAGCTTATTTATCCGAATTGTCGGTCGAAGTGTGTATATTATTGAAAATCAGAGATAATACTGTACGGACCCTTGTGTCAATAATGAATAAAATCGGGCCAATACTACCCCTAGCTCCCACATATCCAATATAAGGATTTCAAACTTCCGACAGCTTTTTTTTTTTAGAGTATTTATCGATAAATTTTTACGATATCTTAGCAAAATTAAGTGAATTGTAGATACCTTATACATACTATTGGTTAACGAATTATATCAGCTAGCATATACTGTATATGTATTGGTATAAAATAAGCATAAAATAATAACCCGATCAGACATCGGACGCAACAAAATTCAGGCATGCACTGACCAGCATTCACCTTCACCGACTCCCTAACCGTGAATGGCGTCCTTGGGGTCAAACCACCAACTATTGTAGACGAAGAGCTGAAGTTGCCGCGAGAATCCAGAGTGACTTGGCAACATATGGTTGCAATAAAAAAGGGCTATGTGCCACACAACACTTGCAATAACCCGGAAAGCTGAGAGATTCGATTATTTCAAGAAATTGTGGCATTGAATGGTCATGGCCTCCAAGAAATCATTGGTCTTTAATAATAAACCAGACTCTCTTCAAGTTTTAGATATCAATATTGAAAGGGCTATTGATAACATACGACTTGATTTAGTGGAAAAAGTACACGAAAATTAGTTAATCGAATTCGTTCCTACTAAAGAAGTTGTGGGTGGGATGGAAATGAGTTCACGAATATAGTTGAGTAATACCACAAATTAACTCAGTCAGTCTAAACCTTCAACTTGCTCAAATACATACACCCTATGTAATGATTTCCCTCTTACTAGCGGACTTTAAGGCGCTTGTGTTGGTCAATATATCTTTAAAACTAATTGAGTTTATGAGTAATGATATCAGAAAATAAGACACCAAATTTGATTGTATTTTTAAATTTTTTAATAAGCTTTGACCACGCTTAAAGGTATTTCACCGGTTTTGTTCTTTGCAATAATATGAAATGTTCGGTTACACCCGAACTTAGCCTTCCTTTCTTGTTTTTTTTTATTAAGTTATTCGACTAATGGTTGTTTGAAGACTCACAGAGAACTTAAAACTTGAAACATATACAAGTTAAGTTATAATTTCCATATTTATTCGAGATATTTTTGCTATAATATACATATATTAATACATATAGATTTTTAAGGGACTAATAAATACTGAATTTTTATTTTTAAATACAGCTCAACAACACAGCCGAAACAACCGTAGATATTAGAGACTTGTCAAGGAAATAGTAGTAGCGTTTACAATAACAACACTCTGGAATACTTTTACGTGAGCACAGCCAGTGAACTGCCAAACGCAACGTTTACATGTTTTTTACGTAACACACGTCAATTTGATTGTAACAATAATAACAACAGATATCTTAACAATCCGTATGACTCACAGAACCTGAACAACTGCTGCAATAGTGACGATTCCTTTATCTACATCAACAATCAGAGTCCACATCAATACCTTAACAATCATCTGCGCTACTTGCAACAACAACAGCAGCAACTACATATTCAGCAGCAACAACTGCTAATAGAACAACAGTACCTCAGTCAACTTCATAATATACATCATCATCAACAACGCCAACGTTACGATTACTATAATCAGCGTTCCCGGTTCTCATTGCCAGTGTTGCCACGTGTCCACCTGCAACTACAGCAACAGCAACAGCTAGTACGACCTGTGCAACCTGTACAGCATACAACACTAACGCTGTTACCTTCTCAGCAGCAGCACCAACAGCCTTTGACGGCATCATCATCATCAACAGCAGCGGTGCACAACGAAGAGGAGAGCGCCGTCGCTGTCGCTGTCGCCAACGTCGTCGCTCCCACTCCCGCGTCCACATCCGTACCGGTAACTGCCTCCTCTGTCGCCGTCATCGCCGCCTCTGGTGCGTCCTGTACACAACCGCAGCCGCAGCCGCAGCAACCATTCACCCTGTTACAACACTCACAAATGTCCAATAAGCTAAATCCGAAACGCCGCGAAGGACCGATCACTACCGGTACCGGCACAACATCGGCCGGCAATACATCCTCAGCCGCAAATACATCCTCCTCATCTAGCTCATCATTGTCGTCCGCCGGAGGCGGTGATGGTGGTATGTCTGCCGATCTAACTTCATTGTTTGAGTGTCCGGTGTGCTTCGATTATGTCTTGCCACCGATATTGCAATGTTCTAGTGGGCACCTGGTATGCGTATCGTGCCGCTCGAAACTCACCTGCTGCCCAACATGTCGCGGACCATTGGCAAATATACGCAATTTGGCAATGGAGAAAGTCGCCTCAAATGTGAAATTCCCGTGCAAACACTCGGGCTATGGTTGTACAGCTTCGCTGGTTTACACAGAAAAAACAGAACACGAAGAGACATGCGAATGTCGACCATACCTGTGTCCATGCCCGGGTGCATCGTGTAAATGGCAAGGCCCATTAGATTTGGTCATGCAACATTTAATGATGTCACACAAAAGCATTACTACGCTACAGGGCGAAGACATTGTATTTCTCGCCACTGACATCAACCTGCCTGGCGCTGTCGATTGGGTTATGATGCAGTCTTGCTTTGGCCATCACTTTATGTTGGTGCTTGAAAAGCAAGAGAAATATGATGGACACCAGCAATTCTTCGCAATTGTGCAGTTGATCGGCTCGCGGAAAGAAGCCGAGAACTTCGTCTATCGTTTAGAGTTAAATGGCAACCGTCGACGCCTCACTTGGGAGGCTATGCCGCGATCCATACATGAAGGTGTTGCATCTGCTATACACAACTCCGATTGTCTGGTATTTGACACATCGATTGCGCAACTGTTTGCGGACAACGGAAATCTCGGCATTAATGTTACCATTTCGATTGTCTAAAATGAATCAACAACAACATACAATACACAAAAAAGAGAGAGAAGAAAAGGACAGGGAATATTTGTAGAAGATAAGAAATAGTAGAAGGGGGGTGGGAGTGACTTGGATTTTTTCAATTGTGAGGGAGTGCAAAACCCGATAACAAGCTTCAGCAAAATGGGACATAAATATTAAAATTGGCGTACACAGTTACATATATGTATAAAGTGGGTTCAAGCATGTATCCAAATAACCTAGAAATAACAAAAAATAAATGCGAAAGACAGAAATTGGATTTTTTGTTTTACCAAAAAATGTATATATTACAAGCTAGGCCGGCATCGTGGAAAACTTTAAATTAAAATTAACACAATTTTACATTTTAACTGAAAGCCGTCAAATAATTTCTAATAAATGACCATTGCAAGGTTTGTCCTTATTTACTGTTCGTAGATCGCTGGTGCGTTAGAATCGCAAAAGTCAAAATTTTCACCTAATAATAAATTGTACATTATTTACATACATACGTACATATATAAAATGGTTTTGGTTTTACTGGCAACCCTTATTTTTTCTAAGCATATGTTTGTAAATCCGTTCCATTTTGCGTTGCTTGCCGATTATTGCAGAAACCGTTTCCAAAACGTTTTCGTAAAGTCAAGGCTTCATTTGTTTCCTATTTTTATGTTATTCTTCTAAATCTATAAATATATATAATGTAATGTAATATCAAAAGAAAAACACTTTGGTTTAATTTATTATAATATAACACGATACTGCTTTTCATGACCAAACATCCACTCAGAATTATTGCCGATCTATAATAAATATGTATATGTACCCGAAAATACTACTGTGAGCAAAATATAGTAAGACTTTTTAATTTAAATTTCCCATTCGTCAAAATATTATTTTTCTAGGTTGGCATAATTGTCAGTGACATCTGTGCCAAAATTCACACCAAAATTAAATAACACTAGTGATTCATCATGATTGTTTTTCTGAAGTACATAAAGTGCATTCGTCAATTTTTACATAGGGGTGAAATTGTTCAATAAAGAAGTTCCACTAAATTTTGTGTACGGAATCAAATTTCTGGTGCCGAAACGTTCAGAATGTTGGAAAAGGCCTTCGGTGATATTTGTTTGTCACGAGCGAGTGTTTTTGATTCAAACAAATGATAACAAATTGCTCAAAGAGGTTCGAGAACGCGTTGGCGACGAATCACGTTTAGGACGGTCATCAACATCAAGAATCCGCGATTAACAGTCAGAGATCTTACTGGCATCGTTGGAATATCTGAAGGGCCAGTGAAAACCATTTTCAAAGATCATTTGAGCCTAAGAAAGCACGATTGGGTTCAAAATCACTAAATAAATGATCAATTGGCCCAAAGTTATAGCAAAGGCACGCCAAAGCTGAAAAAATCACGTCAACGCAGTTCAAAAATCAAAGTCAACCAATATCGTGCCGCAACCACCGTATTCGCCTGATTTAGCTTCGTGTGTGTTCTGGCTATTCAGCAGTTCGTGGAAAACCGTTTTGAGTCAATCGCAACGCGCTTTGAAGCTTATTCTGGAATTTCGAGGATTGGAAAATACGTTGGCACAAGTATATTGAGGCCAAGGGGATTCCTTTGAGCGGCACGACATACATTTTGAAGAATGAATTAAGAATTTTAAAACTATGAACAAAGTCTTACTATTTTTTGCTTATTGCAGTATTTACGTTATCCGTTCGGAAACTAGATTGATTGGTCTAAAGCGTCTAACTCTTCTTGCTCCTTCGGGAAAACATGCAAACAGGTTAAAAAACAAAAATGTATATGTAGTATGATTCTACGCATATTATGTAATTAAAAAACTTGTAGATTTATCTGATCGGGGTTCATTTAAAAAATTTTAATAAATTTTTTCAAAGCTGTAAACAAATTTTGATATTGGTGGAGATAGATCTTTCTAGCTTTGACTATTCTGTACAATAAATGTCCAGTGATAGTTCAAAATAAATTAGCAAAAATCGTTAACTTCGTTTGAGTAAAGAATTCTTTTAAACTTGAATTTGATTTTGATCATCGTTCAGTTTGTATATCTGTTACATGCTATAGTGATGCGATCTGAAAAATTTCTTTGGATATTTCATTACTGCACACTTGACACTGATCGTTCAATTTCATTGGCAGCTTTCCAGTTCTGATAAATGAGCAGCTCCTTGGGGAGAGAAAGACATGTGCAAAATTTCAGATCGATACCGCAATAACTGACGGACTAGCCCGCGTATATACAGTCAGACGGATGGACGGACATGGCTAAATCGGCTCAGCACGTTATGTTGATCACATATTTATGAAAATATGTATATTTTATAGGATTTCAGACGGCTCCTGCGGGTTACAAACTTTGTAGCAAACTCAATATAGCCTGTTCAGCGTATAAATATTTATTTAGCCATATTTAGTAAAATAATAGTTTCCGTAAAAATCTGAAAAATTCTTAAATATATTTGTAGTCTTAAAGAGTACTAATTCTAACTAACTTAACTTTAATGTTTCACCACATTATGGAAATTGTTAAACTTGTATGAAATTACCGGGGCTTATGTAAAATTGAATACAAATGTAAATTAATTTTTATATTTGCTTAGTGCTGTATTAAATTACATAATTTTAAATGCATTTGAGCCTGTTTGCACTAATGATCGACAAAAAATTAAAATAAAACCAAAAAGAAACCAGAACATAAAGTAAAACGTGATGAAAAACCTTCAATGCGGAATGTGTTAATAGTTTGTAAAAAAATAATAGACACCAACTTTGCAACTGAGGTAAAAATTTAAGAACAGAAGCGATAATAGTAGACAAACATAAATATATAATTAAGAATATGCCAATTGGTATATAGTAAAATTCAATTTGGAACCAACGCATAAACAATGTGCATACATGCATTCATACGTATATCTTTAACACATGTGTATGTGTGTATGAATTTACTTTACACTGACACCTAAGAAGTAATGTATCATACCATTATTTTTATCATATGTCCATGGAGCTTTGTCACAAAAAATGGACGTATGTAACTGTTTTCCTACTTCATTTCTTAATTTTTCCCACAACTGGGTTGCTTTCATCGTAAGCACTTTCGTTTTTTCACCCCAAATACATAACGTCTATGTATGTATGTATGTATGTGTTGTACTTTAGCGCTCTGTACAGCAACTGCACGAGCGTATTTATATGAAGATATTTTAAACTTAAAATATACATACATAACTTAAGCTAAACTTATGTATACTGAAAGATGTAGTTATTCTGTAATAGGTTAGTCGATCTCTAAATTATGATTGATTATAAATACTGAAGACACAAAAAATAACAGTAATAAAAAATAAAAAAAATTGAAAATCGTAAAAAATCATAGAAATGTGAGAAATCAACACTAGTTTAATTTGATTTAATTTTTAGTGCTCTTATGTGACTCGTAAATTATTAACTAATATCTCATTAAATATACGCATGAACATTTGTAACTGAACACTGTTTTCTTTAGAATTCTCGTCCTACAATTTGTATGTTTATGTTTAAAACGGTTAAATAAATTTTATGCCACACTTTATGTTCATATCTCAAAGCAACAACTAAACCGTTCAGCAGATTTTTTTTAAGTTTTTCACTGTTTAATTACATATTCTTTGACCATTTAATTTTTTAATTTCTATTTAATGTCTATTAGTGAATCGAAATAATGTAAAACACGCGTTGAAAATAACTTAAAGTGCATAATTATAAGGATACATAAGACAACCATAAGACGGACGTTCAAAACACGGAGGTACGAATCGATGTTCTTGCAAGTCAGAGGACTACACTGAATGTAAACAAAAAACAAAATATGTGTTTAAAACATAAAAGTGATTAGAGAAAAAATAAATAAATAATTTAAACATGACTTTAAAACGATTCTTTGAAGTTTATATATGTACATATAGTATATGTGCAGCACCTACCAGTAGGGTGACGTGATTTTGAAAGCTCGTGGCGGCCATGTTTATGAATTTATGTCAAATTTTGTCATTCAGTAACGGTTGTCTTTTCATCATGACACTTTTCACTTTGGTAAAACGCTTTGAAATTGTATAAGATTATTACGCAAATTCACGTAGTCGAAACAATCGAATCGAAAAATCATCTTCTCAGATGAGGCCCATTTTTGTTCGAAAATTGTTGCTATTGGGGTGAGTCAAGCGGTCGTAATAGCATAGCGGAATCGCTGCTAACTGCAAAGCCGATGAGCAAACGAGAGGGGCATCTTTACACGCTAACATTGGAATGGGAACGAATTGGATCTCCATTTTAAACTTGCTCTAGACCAATGGACCTAGCGTGCGCTTAGCAGGCGTTCATATTGCCGCAATCGTAAGAGCTCTTAGTGGACATTGTCCAATAGGCATTCATGTGGTAAAAGTCTTGTCGGATACAAGTTGTTAAAGTCGTAGGGAGAAAGTAGAGAGAGGTGCGACCATCCAGGTTTTTGCTCCCCCATTGACCAGGCTGTGCAAGACAGGTTGAAACATTTCGGCAGTATTATCTTCGGCGAACCAGTCGACATAGCCAAAACTGACATCAGCAGTCTAAACAGAAGTTTATTCATTTTTCTTCCTGTATTTCGCCTTGTTTATCAAATTATCCAATATTCCGTTTAAATCGGAAAACTCATAGTGTAATATGTATGAAAATTACACGTTTACGAAATAAGCGTAAGAGACCTTTCTGCAAAGACTTTAATGTTCTACAAAATCTATGAATTGATATATTTTTTAGGTAGTTGGACGCGAGATTTTAGATTATAATTATTCGCAAAACCATCACCCATCTTGAGACCCAGCATTCATTATTGGATAATATACCACCGACTACGACCAACACGCAGTGAAGAAAAAATAGCAGCCTTAGCTGAAAGTACACACAACGAGTCGATTCGGTGCTGTTCCCAGCTACTCGAACTGACGTATGGAACGACTTGGCGTATTTTGCGTCGAAATTTCAAATAGAAAGTGTCCAAAATACAGGTTGTGCAAGCGACACCGCTTCGCTCTATGGGCTCTTGAAAAGTACGGAGAAGATCCGACGATTTCGCGCCACATTTTGTTCAGCGATTAGCCCCATTTCTTTCTCAGTGGGTATGTAAAAAACCAAAATTGCCACATTTCTGACGTAGAGCAAACTCAAGAGATTCAAGAGCTGGCATTTCATCCAGAAAGAGCAACAGTTTGGTGTGGTTTGTCGGCCGGTGGAATCAGCGGTCCATTTTTCTTCAAATATGATGCTGGTGAGAACGTGGTAACCGACTATTTGATGCCTGAAATTGAAGCTCGTGATTTCAGCGACATTTGGTTTCAACAAGACGGCGTCACTTCTCACACATCGCATCAATCAATGGGTTTTGTTTAGAGAACACTTCTTTGAGTAGATAATTTAAGGTTTTGGACCGGTCGTTTGGCCACCAAGATCGTGTGATATCACAATGTTAGACTTTTTTCTGTAGAGATGTGTATGCGAACATCGATTCAGGCCTTGAAGCAAAACATCACCCATGCCATTCGCCAGTTACCAGTCGAAATGCTCGAACGAGTCATCAAGAATTGGTGTCAACGGACGGACCATCTGAGACGTATCCGCGGCCGATATTCGAAAGAGATAACCTTCAAAAAATTAATAACAAAGAATTTTCTTTTGAATGATAATAAACATTTCCCACTAAATTTGAAGATTCTGTGTTTTTCTTTAAAAAAGTAGGGAAGCTCGAAAAAGATCTCCCTTTATTTAGCGCATTTCAAATAAAATACTATAATTTAACCTTCCAAAATCCAAATACACGAACACGTAAACAATTTTTCGAAAATATCCCTCACACTGTCACACGGTATATTTTTTTCAAATATTAGTTATTTCAAATCAGTTAAATATAAAGTACCGGTAATTTACCACAGACATTGTCAGAGGTAATTTCTTTGTACACCTGTAATGTATTTCCTGCAGCTTTGTGAATAATTTATTATTCTTACCATTACTGGGCATTGTAAAGCAATCAGTCGTTTAGCACACATTACAAGTCGTTCACATACCTGGCACAAAACGATCCCAAAAGCCAGTCAGTGGCATAATGACCCACGGAGTACAGTACACCCATATCAGGAGATTCATTATGATAGCTTTGGTCATGGTCATTGAACGGTTCATTGGCTTCGTAATGACGTTGTAACGGTCGTAGCCGATAGCCGCATTCAACATGCCCGCACCAATGCCGGAATATGAGCCAATGGCGGCAAAAATTTGACACCACGTATTGCCGAGCGCGAAACCACGATGGAAGCTATTGTAGATGAATATCGGCGCTTTGGCGCACATAATGAAATCTAGGAAAGCCAAATTCAGTACGAATATATTGGATGGCGTGCGTAGGGACTTTGCGCTGCGGAATGCAAACATCAAGAAAAAATGATTAAGAGCATTTACCAAAACCCTTTAGGATGCAACAATGGACAAGGGCTCATTGGTGGATGCGTACCTCATGAAAACCCACAGCACTAGTCCATTACCGATGGTCGAGGCGAAGAAGAGGAATGTGTAGAGTATAGCTAGCATGTAGTGCATGGATGCTGGCGGTTCCAACTGGGTGAGCCAATGCTCGGGTATATATTGTATCTGATCGGGCGGCACATTCCAGCCCAGAAACTGTAGCTCATTTGAGACACTGCAAATTAGAGATTGAAAAATAGTACGGCCATTGCAATATCAATTGACGCAATTCATATTCCAACTGGTGATAGATTTTACCGCGCTTGTGGTCGCAGTACAGGCTCCAGGCTGGCATTGCAGCGAGGCAGCATGTTTCTCTCGTTGTGATTCTCTGGACGATGGACTGGATGCAGCGAATGTGTATGACGTAAGTCCACAGTTCATGCGTTCACTCACTTAATGTGGTACAGGAAATTAAAAGAAATATCTATGAAAAACGGCACTTCTGCGAACCAAGAAACGATTTACTTATTTAGCCGTTAAAAAACTCTTGAAAATGCACCGCGCGCCACATAGCCACCGCAACTGAAATTCTCGACGCTGAGTAACACTAAGGAATGTGATGGGCTTTTATAGTTTCATAGGCATCGTGTGATTGCGGTTGGCTTAAAATGATTCTAATTAAATTTGCTATTGCATTTTGTGCAACACTTTGCTTGCGTGCCGCTTAATCGGCGTTGTGGCAGAGAAAATGTTGCAAGTTGACAAATTCCGAATTCCATAGGGCCAAAGAGCAGTCAATGCCAAGAGTGTGACTTAAATCTATTCTAAGCGGCGAAAATGAGATGGACAGCTGTTGATTGAATCCCACACACTACATAATTATTCAATCCTAATTGTGGTAAGTAAAGGTGTAGGTGAATCTTCTACCTCTCTCTCGAGTATTTCTAAGCCTTTATCGCAATGTGTACATTTTTGTTACATATTTTTTTTAGAAAATCCGACCTTGACCCTATAACACCTATCAGCTTGACTGAAAAATGCTATACACCATTGAAATAAAAGAAAAACATGAATAACGCCCATATTCGCGCTGCGTACCCTGGGCACGTGAGTAGGGGCCCGAAATATGGTTTTCTGCTGGCATCAAAATAATTCAGTTAAAAAATAGAGGAAAGTTACGATGCCGAGAAGCTACTATCACAACGGACAGCAAAATGGTTTTCTACTCGACTTGCACACCTTCTCTCTGAGAGCACTCATTAGCAACTTGGTATAAGGAAACTGTGGGATAGCATTTCAAACTCCTTATGCACAGCTGGTTTCCGTAAAGGTCGAAAAACGCTGATATGATGAGGACTGTCGTGTCGCAGGCAGCTTACATCGCAATATTGCGGTCGATCACAACACGAGCGGGGTAGGATAGATATCGAGAGTTGAAGAAGGAAGCGAGACGCAGATAAAAACTGAGGCCGAAATGCGTTAGTACGTAGAGCTTGGGAAGCAGGCCGACAGGGCCGAAAATTCTACGAAAAGATGCGGCGACTAACATAATTTTTCAAGACTGCAACATACTCTTGTTGAACTTTTAGAGGTGATCTAGGGACTGATAGCCAGAGCCTAGTGAAATTAGGCAAGGAACACTTCTCCAGCGTGCTGTAATGTAATAATGAAAATAAGGAGCATGCATCAGCTTCTTTGTAAAATATGGTCGGACGAAAGTGTGCTCTCCCCAATCCACAACAAAGTAGACCCGACAATCTCCGCCAACTACCGTGGGATAAACCTCCTTAACATCGCATATAAGGTTCCGTCAACAAAATGATTGGACCTTATCAGTGTGACTTTAGACCTGGAAAATCAACAACCGACTAGATATTCAGCATGCGCCACATCTGGGAAAATATTCGTGGAATGAGAATCGACACATACCATCTCTTTGTCGATTACAAAGCTACTTTTTACAGTACAAAAAGGAGCTGCCTTTATGCTGATTGTCTGAACTTGGTATCCACGCAAAACTAATACGGTTGTGGAAGCTGACGTTGAGTAACAGCAAAAGCTCAGTCAGGATCGGGAAGGATCTTTCCGAGTAGTTCGATACCAAGCGAGGATTAATGTCAAGGAGAGTTCCATTCGCGTGACTTTTTCAATATATTGCTGGAGAAAATAATACGAGTTGCATAGCTAAATAGACAAGGTGAAATTTTCAACTGCTGACGTATGCCGATGACATCGATATCAGTAGTCAATGTAGGCGGTTCCCGATATAAAAAGTGACTAGTTGGCAGTTCTACTAGAGTTGTTATGTCATTTCTTTTGAGTTTTAATAGTCAGCATGTATGGTTCATGTGGTTGTAAGTGAATTGATAATTATTCGACGAAACAATAAATGGTTAAAATCCTATTAGGTATCTTATTAAGTTATATTATAGGCCATAGGTCAACTACCATATAATATATCATATATTGACCTATATATGTAAACATTAAAAAGTCAACAGCGAGCTTGAGAATCCTTATTAAGGATATATGTGGGTTCGGACGTGATTGACCCGATTTGTTCTTTTTATTTTCAAAACAACAATTTATTTTAAAAAATGGACGCTCCTTGAATTTTATGAAGTTAGCTTACATATTGGCTTGCTATATGCACAGCTGATGAAAATACTAATAGGGTGCTTGAAAATCGCCAGGCAAGTGTTAGAGAGATAGCAAATGAGCTATTGATCTCTTCCCTTCTGTTTCTCTTCCAGTCCGTTCGAATGTTTTTGGTGGATATTTTGGGTATGTTCTTACTCGACTCATTTTGATTTTGAAACCCGTGATTGCTCGACTAATCCCGATACAGCTGAATTTTTTTCAAAAGAAGTCCCGTAAACATGTCTCTTTGGACATGCTTGATCATGCGAAATGCGACCTCACATTCATGGAGAGTATTATAACTGCCGATGAGATACGGATTTATGAGTTTGACATGCAGAAAAATAAACAATTATCGGAATGGAGGAGAAAAAACGAGCCGAAAACAAAAAAACCACGCCTAAACCGCTCAATGTGTTTTCGATATTCATGGCTTGGATCTACCGCTACCTTAATAGCTACCTTAAACCAACTAAGTAAAAACTCAAATTATGAATTTGAAAAAAAAAAACATGGAATACGAAAGTAGAAGTAGTCTTTTAGGTCTAACAATTGGTTGTCAAAATATAAAATAATCATAAAATTCTTTTTGACGCCCAGCTCTTGACCGATGCTACGGCTGCTACTATGCCGGTCTCTTATTGGCGGCTTGAGATGCATTTTTGCCTTTATCGTAGCAGTACTGTAAAATATGCCGTATTTTCTCTTTATTTTGCTCCACGTTTGCGATGTTGTAACTCACGAACGACTTAAAAGAAACGACAATCAATCAAACACGTGTTAGCGCGTGAAATGAGTTTTCCAAAAAGGTATAGCATGACCCGATGCGACGAATAAAACTAGAACTACGTGCTCTCAGCGCCAAGTAGCGAAAATGCCGCAACACTTTTTTGACAAACTAATATATCAAAATATCTAATAAATTACGCAACCTTAAACTGATTCGTGAGATCCCTTGAATCGTCTTACACCTGAATTGAAGCAGATACCGATACAAAAAGTTACTGTAACTAGTTTTTACCGGAAATTTCATTAATTTTGCCTCTCACTGTCCTTGACTTATGCATGAAGTTGGCCTGTCATATCTTTCATGGCTGTCACTTTGTTTTAAAATACATTGCGTGGTCAGTAACTTATAATTAAGGAATTGGGAGTAGTTTTCGAAGAAGAAATGGTGAACCAACAAAAATCTTAAGACTTACAGGTCCTGTAAAGTAAAGTAATGGTACAAAGTATAAAAGTACACCCGAAATAAGCAATACATATTGTCAAAAAACTACATTCTACTTTTTAGTACATAATTACTGAATTAAAAAAAACGTTGAAGTTTGAAAACTTCATGGTAGTGGAAGACCCAAAAAATTGGCGTAACATAGACTTAAGGTAAAGTTGTTCGGGGTTTCAAGGAACATCCCAAAATATCCGATGTCGCTATCGCCAAGAACTTCGAGAAAGCTGGAATCCCATCTCAAACTGTACGGAACTATTTGGCTTCATCTAATTTTGTAGTGCAAACACCGTGAAAAAAGCTACACTTTTCGAAGGGACATATTGCGAAACGTTTACTATTTATATTCCGAAAAAAATACCTAACATGATAAAGAATTTTGCGATTCTGTAATTTTTACAGAGGAGTCCAAATTTAATTTATTTGGTTGTCGATTGTGGTTGTTGATGGTTGTCGATTTATACTATCAAGTATTAATGAGCTTCGAAAACGAGTCTTTTGAAGAAAACTGGATTTTTTTCTTAATTCTGGGAGCAATTCAAAAGTATTAATAGTTTAGGAGCTAAGTCACTTCAAAGTCAAAACATCTCTCTGCACAAGTTTTTTTGGTTCACTATAAGTCTAAATACTTTCGAAACTTGGTGAAAGACTTCCGAATGAACAACGTTTACAAGGCGTTTAACTTTATTACGAAAATTCACGTTTTGTAAATAATGAGTTTCGCGCGTTTCGCTCAACTTATGCTCGACATATTTGGCCCACTGAGCAACACCATCACCTATCTTGAGACCCAGCAGCATTCATTATTGGATAAGAATCGAGCGAATAGACCAAGTTGAGCGCGGAGTGAAGAAAATATAGCTGAGAGTGTGTACGAAGATCGTGGAGAGTCGGTTCGACGTCGTTCGGAACAGCTTGGACTAACATATGGAATGACTAGGTACATTTTAGGTCGAGATCTTAAGGTGAAAGTGTACAAAATACAGCTTGGAATGACTAGGTACATTTTAGGTCGAGATCTTAAGGAGAAAGTGTACAAAATACAGCTTGGGCAGGAAATGAGGCCGCTCGACTTTCCCAAGCGTCGTCCCTTCATTGTGTGGGCGCTTGAAAAGTTCCAAGAAGATCTGATTTTGAGCCAAATTTCGTTCAGCAATGAGTCCCATTTCATTTGGAATTATCGGCCCATATTTCTTCAAAAATAATGCCGTTATCGCGCCATGATAAACGACTATTTGGTGCCTGGTATTGAATTGATCTCGGTGACATTTGGTTTCAACATGACGAAGACACTTCCAACACATCGCATTAATCAATGCATTTATTGAGAAAACACTTCGGTGAGTAGATAATTTCACTTTTTGATCCGGTCGATTGGCCATCAAGATTGTGTGATATCACGACGTTAGACTTTTTCTTGTGGGGATATGTAAGGACTAAAGTCTATAGGGAGAACCTCGCATCGATTCAGGCCTTGGACAAAGTACAAGTCGAAATGCTCAAATTATCGAAAATTGGACAGAACAGATGGACCATCTGAGACGTAGCCGCGGTCAATATTTGAAAGAGATAATCTTCAAAAAATAAATGCCGAAGAATGTTCTTTCAACAGCTAATAAACATTCCCCATTAAATCTAAAGTTTCTGCGTATTTCTTTTTTAAGTAGGGAACCTTTAAATGAATACACCTTTATATTACAAATATTAGCCTTAATTCACATACCTGGTACAAATTTACCCCAGGTCTCAGTAACACATCCAATCACAAACGGTAGAGCATAGATGTATACAGACAAAACCATCATGACCGCCTTGCCATGTGTCATTTTGCCCTCCATTGGCTTCGTGATGACGTTATAGCGATCGTAAGCGATCAACGCATTCGTTGTGGATGCACCGATGCCTGTAAAGGCGCCAAGTATTCCATACACTTGACAACCGAAATTGCCCAACTCGAAGCCTCTATGAAAACTATTGTAGATGAACACAGGTGTCTTCATCATCATGAAGAAATCGCATATAGCCAAATTGATAACGAATATGTTGGAAGGTGTACGCAGCGATTTGGCACTTAAAAAAAGTAAAAAGTGAATTGTTAAAGAAAGCAAATCCGGGGCTTTCCAACACACTTACACGTACTTCATAAATACGACGGTACATTATACTTACGCAGAGAAAACATAGACGACAACACCATTGCCACACATTGATATAGTTGTGAAAATGAGGTACAACGTACCAAGCAAATAGTGGTAATGCGCTGGCGGTTCCGGGTACTTCAACCAATGATCCGGTATATGACGAATCTCCTCTGGTGGCACATTCCAACCAATTAGACGCACATCTGACGACAACCTATATAAATAATCACGAGATGGTGTTATCAAGTTATCAAACTTGGAAAATGCAATCAGCACCTTGCTTCAGCTCGCAAAGTTGCCGCTGTCGACACATTGCCTAAAATATTTGGTAAGCTGTATGAATAATCCACATTCACATCCATATCAACAAATTAGTCCTGGTCAATCACTGCCCAAACCCAAACTATCCACTTTGTATTGATTGAACCGAGGCTCCTGGCTACAATTTCTCTTCAGTTCGTCAATAATCACTTTCACTGGTCGACGTTGACAGAATTGTACCGACTGCTGTAACGGTTTTTATACTAACGATAGACCAAGAATTAACAGTGATTTTCAGAAAATCAAAAGGGATTAGATTAGCCACTCAGCCGTATTGGATTAGCCGAGATTTCAGTAGGTAAAATCCAAGTTCACCAAAGCTATGTACTGACAAGGCGATTTCAAATTTCTTTGCTATCGATGAGTTGTTTTGACATTTCACTGGTTAACTCATTTATTACGCGAAGAAACTACGTTACATATTGCATATTCACATATATTCGTCTTTTAATTATACCCTGCTGGAAATTAAGTGGTTCAGAACTGATTTGCGTCTAGTTCGCGTTCAAAGCTAACCGATTCAATCACTCTTAAAATAGCTTTTTATAAATCTCTCAGTTTTTATGTAACAGACAAATTTCCTCATTTGTTTATTTATTATTAAGAGAAAAAAAAACTACATTTTCACATGTTTTAACATAAATCTGTATTATCTAATTTCTCATACACTGTTATAAGCCTCGGCTGGGATGCTCTTCTATCTCCTTCAGCGTATTTTGGTTTTTTCAGTTTTGCCTCATTTTTGGAGCGCCATTCGTTGGATAGTGGACAGACATATTCATAAACCATCCTCTCGTTATTAGTAATGATGAGTTTGATGAATGTATGTAGTTTGTCTTTGTTGTCGTGCCTCTTGGATATATCTAAGAATTATCCTCTATTAGACGTCGTTATTGGAAAAGACACAGTATGACCACATTCATACAAAAATATTAATGAAAATGTGTTGAGTCAATCCATAAAAGATGTTGGGATCCTCTTCTATCTCTCTGATGCCAACACGACGAAACGAAACGAGACAATGCTTAATCTTTAAGCTTTTCGATGTTATCGTGATTAACAGAGTTGGACGGACAACTCGCATGAGTTAATTATTTTCATTGTTTGTATTCGTTGCTCTTGCACAGGATCTTGGCGATTTCCTTAAGTCGTTCTTTCTCGATCGGATACGTCTGTCAGTACTTTCGGATATTTCATTGTATATCCTACCTAATGAACTACAAAACGGCAGGGACCCATGGATTACCAGCCGAGCAATTCAAATACCAGCTTCTTTGCTAGTTATGGTCAGATGAAAGCATGACCGGCGATTGGAATCTAAGCGCGTTCTGCCCAATCCACAAAAAGAGGGGCCATATAATCTGCTCAATTACCGTATTACCTCTGTAATATCGTATAGAAGGTCTCATCGAAAGATTGAAGCCCACCGTCAGCAAACTGGTTGGACCTTATTAGTGTGGCTTTAGACCCAGAAAATCAATTATCGACCAGATTTTCCCCTCTCCGAGCCGTTCTATACCAAAGGAGGTTTTGGACAAGACGACTCCTTATCTTTTAAAGCGTAAAGCTGATAAGCCGATGATATTGATATCATTGTTCTCAACAATCGCACTGTTAGATCTGCTTCCTCCAGACTGGAGCGAAGCGTATGGAATTGGTTGTGAACGAGGCCGTGACGAAATATCTCCTGTCGCCAAACAAACAGTAACGTTTTCGCGACTTGGCTTGCTGTTGTTACTATTGACAGTCATAACTTTGATGTCGTAGATAATTTCGTCTATCTTGGAATTAGTATCAACAGCAAATAAATGTCAGAATCACTCTTGCCAACTGGTGCTACTTTGAACTGAATAGGCAAGAGACATCGGCTGGAAGGTCCGGATGGAAAAGAACACTTCAGCTTTGAAGGAAGAACAAGACCACCATTCTGTTGGAGAGATCAGGTGGATAAGGACTTGGCTGCAGTATCTCGAATTGGCGCCAAATAGCGAAAAGGGAGAACTACTGGCGTGTTGTTGTTAACTTGGCTATAATCTTGTAAGCGAAAAAATGTTAATGGACCATATGGTCCTGTCCATAACTGTAAGAAAGGAAGACCTTATATCGTTTCTGTGTATTGAACTTTCCTATAAAACGGTGCTATAATTTTATTTTTCTTAAGCACCGGTAATAAGTGAGCTTTCAAAACATCCGCTAAAACACATACATAGATACATACATGCATATGTACATGTGTCTCGCCAGTGAGGCAAATAATCAGCTCCACCAACGCTGCGATGCTTAGGCCACTCGCGACCAAACAAACTAACAATATAAATATGTATGAATATATGTGTACATGTATAAATGCGTGAGTGTGCGCACAGCCATTCATATGCACTTGCATACATACATATGTAAGATGAGTGCCTGTGTGTGGACTTTGGGTTGTCAGTTTGCCGGCTTTCGTAATTCCAGCTGTTTTTCTGCTCTGTGTCTGTCTTTTATCATTCGCCACACTTTGCTGTTTTCGGTTTTGTTTTGCTTCATTTGTTTATTAAATTGTTGCGTACGCTATGTCGCTTCGTGTCGGCATTTTTATGCCAATTGCGGCTGTGCTGGTGGGTAGCATTGCTTCTGCTGGAATAAGTGCACAAGTGGAAAAAATAGATTTCTGTTAAACAATACTTTGCTAGCGGTTGATCGAGAGAACTTCGACTGCGTTATCACACATGCAAATAATTCCGATTGGTCAGTTTGTATGGCAGCTATATGCTATTGTGTTTCGATCTGAAAAATTTTTTTTTTGAATATTGTCTGAGGCAATAATCGTGCCAATTTTCTAGAAGATATCTTCGTTTCGTCGTTCTTCGTTTCCGCTACTTGACCCCAATGGGAGACTCCAAAGGCAACCAGGTCCTTCTCCACCTGGTCTTTCCAACGGAGTGGAGGTCTTTCTCTTCCTCTGCTTTCCTCGGCTAGTACTGCGTCGAATACTCTCAGAGCTGGGGTTTTTTCATCCATTCGGATAACATGATCTATCCAGCGTAACCGATGTCTCTTAATTCGTTCAACTATGTCAATGTCATCTCGTACAGCTCATCGTTCCATTGACTGCGGAAATCGCCGTTCCCTGTGCGCAAAGGACCGTAACCCCGAACCATCAGATGTTGTCATTGCCTTTGCCTCTGCCCCATATAGCTGGGGAGAATAATGAGGGACTTATAGAGTTTGGTATTAGTTCGTCGATATACAATCGCTCCTTCTTATTACTATTTTAAACTAGTCTTTTTTAATCTTAATTTTTCAACATTTTGTGGCATATATGTACACTTATACGTTTTAGGTGGACTATACTCAGACTTCGTGGAACCTGAGTACATAGTCGAAACTGACATACATATGTAAGCCACCCCAAAAATATTGTGAACGACCCAAAGAGCTTTATCAATTTGAAAGAGTCTTATTATTATTTATGATATATGAGTTTTAAGTACCACAAGGGACTAGTGTTCTCAGCTAGTCAAATGAATGCCCTGTTAAGATCGAGCTCTTAACCTGATCTAACTCACATAGTGCTGGGAATCAACTGTCATCCTCTATAAATGAATGAATTTACTTCCATGTATTTTCTCTGCGAATCGAAAGAACTTGTATATGTTATTACTTGTAGGAGAAGCTTTCCACGCGGAACTTTGAGGAGTCAATTAATATTTGTTATCTTTCATAAAAGTCTACGAAATGTGCCCTTCACTTAAGTAAGTAAGTAGAAGGATGAATTTCACTACTTCATATTGTCTCACTGATCTCATTAAATTTTTACCCAGAAGGAAGCGTCGGAGACCCTATAAAGTCTATATAAAAATGATCAGTATGTTCAGCTGAGTTATCCGTCTGTCCGTCTGTCCATCCGTCCGTCCGTCTATCTGTATGTATATATACGAACTTCTCTCAGTTTTTAAAATAGCGTTTTGAAATTTTTCATTTGTCTCAACTGATATTTAAACATTTTTTTTTTATTTAAAAAAATTTTTTTTTATGTTTTTCCTTTACCTCTTACTTTTGAATAATATGCAATTACAGGTGTTAACATTATTTGAGAGTTAACTACTGCGTAATGTATAGTATCGCAGACTTCGTTCTAGCCGGCTCCAGGCTTTTCCAGTGTATTTTTGCATTCCTTCATTTCTCTCTGTCATATCAGCGCCAACACCACTAAACTATTGCATACACACAACTTCATACATACATATTGTACATACTATGTACATCCATATGTAAAGGCATTGAAACCAAAATTTTGTATAATAAAATAATAACAATAAAAACCAATAAACAAAACACCGGTCGAGCCAGTTGCTGCTTTATGATGATGACTCGATTCGCTCTTTGGAACAGTTCGGCTGGAATCGTTGTTGGTCTGTTGAATGCGGCAATCGCCACGAGCGTCTTGTGGTGGTGCTTACTATGCACGCTTTCGTCGAATATTTTTCGTAACTTCAGTCAGTCAGACGGAAGCGACTCAAGCGAACGAACGAATTTTGTACGGGAAATAGTAGTGGAAGCGCGCCCCAACCAAAGTACGCATACGAGTAAACAATACGGTACAATATACCACACGTGCAACAACAATATCGAAAGCGCCATATTCATAAAGCCGGCAAAAGCAAGCAATTGTGAATTAAATAGTGACGCCAACCAACCGACCAAAAAGTGCTTTAGTGTTTTAAACGATTTTATTTTGGTTAATTTTGTGTGTTGTTTTTTTTTTTTTTGGTTTTGCTTAAACATTTTTCCCGAATTGGTATTGGAAGTGTTTTTATGTGTTTAAGTGATTCGCAGTCGAGACGTTTCATTTGTTTAATGGTTAGTAGTACTGGCGGCAATAATATCTAAATAATATTAGATGTGCGTATGATTGTTGGTGCTTTTATGGCTGTGCTGTGCAAGTATTTCTATGTGTGGTTATGGTATTTATAATTCTTTAACATTTTGATTATTTCTTAAACATACATAATTCACAAATGGAACGCGAATGTAAATTTAAACTTATAACAATTGAAATATTTTTTTTTTTGTATCGGGGAAGCGAATGTATTGCAAATTCATTTGTATTTTGATGCTTGTACATATATATATATATACATATGTGTGTGTCTCGAAAGCGGCTAACTGTGCGAACGATTTGGCAGGTGTGAAACCGCCTGCTGATTTCCAAAAAAGCTCTAGGAGGCTCTCAAAATAAAATATATGTACTAGATTTTTTCAACGCTCATGAGCGTTGTTTGCTGCGTTTGTGTTTCAATAATCAGTGGAGTAAAACAAGTCGTACATACATCAAATGCGTTTTCTGCCGAACATTTCACCAATTAGTGAAGTGTTGATTTCTAACATAATCTTCCTGCCCGTTGAGTGGCGTATCCTCCACATGCTACTTCAGTTTTACACGCGCGTCAGTGCGTTCACAACGTTAACCAAATTCAAATGTAAATTCAATTTGCTACCTTTTGGCCAACACTCTCACACTTTTGGTACATAGCAATTGTAGGGGCGCTAGATAAGTTTTAAAATCATAAGAAATTATTGTTATCACACATCCCCTGACAAATGGTGTGCTCGTTTATAAGTATGTGCGCGTGTAGTGGCGCGGTGCGTTGTGCACTGCCAGTGAAGTAGTTAAAATCTTTCTTATAAACATTCTAATTATATTATATGAACATGTACTTATATATAATGTTTATGAATTTGCGGAAATTTTGCAAAAGTTTAACAATTTACGCAAAATAATTTGAAATAGCGTAAGCGTTGTGGAAACTGAAGGTATTGAAAGTACAAAAACTTTAGCAAAGCTGACGTCGACAAAATGCGATCACCATAAACAATTAAGTGTATATGTATGTATGTATGTAAATACTTGTATATTTACATAAGGCACAGTGTGAAATGCTGACGAATGCTGTAAATGAAGCGAATATAATAAAAAATTATTAAATAAATGGGATTTTTTATTATTCGCATGAATTCGAATTCAATTTAATATTTCATATGTAAAGTGTCCACCAATAGTGATGACGTGCCATTCCCACGATAGTTGGGTCTAAGTAACCGGAACGGGATGACGTGATTTTTACGTGCCGTTACCACGATAGTTGGGTCTAAGTAACCGTTCAAAGACTGTTAATTCGACACTATTCCTTGAAATTGCTTCAGGAATGTTTTCTGCCGCTACAACAACAGCAGCAAGTTATTTAGGGGCTCGTGACGGCCATGTGTGCTTACGGATTTGTGTCAAATTGTGTCAGTGTATTCGGTAAGGTTTGTCATTTCATCAAGTTTGGTTACGTCAACAAACAGAATTGTTTGTTACCGGTATTCGGTGAGTCAAATTCTCGTGTGGTCCAAGAAACAGAAATAGTTCAGTTAAATGGCCACCAAGACTATATGATTGAACGTCTCTGGATTATTTTCTCTGGAGATATGTTAAATAAAAGAATTACGGCAATCCACCAGCAAGGCTCGAGGAGCTTGAAGATAACATTCAGAGTACTATAGCAGAAATTCCAGTCGAATCGTTGCACCGGTTCATGAAAAATTGGCGTAAAAGGGTGGAGATATGCAAACGGAGCTGTGGTGGCCATTTGGCCGACATTTAGTCCAGTGTTTATTTCATTTTAACATCACGTCTTTTTTGTTGGTAGACTTTGTATTGTACCAGTTAATATATCGAAGACGTTTCTAATTGAATTGCAAAATCAGAAAATTCTAACAAAACTCATCTTATAAGAATAATATTATCAATTACGATACTTTTTATGAATTACCTGGTCGAAAAATTTATAGTCAACTTAATTTGAATCACGTAAAAATCGTGTGGTTAAATTACTCCACGCATTTATTGCAGACCACACACAAATTTTAATTAAGAACCCGTCCTTCACTTCTTATCATTCCTAGGTAAATTAATAACAATAAATTTCTCAGCTTCAAACACTGTGCCTTTTTGTCGTCGTCATCATCATCATCTTCGACACCTTCAACGCAAACACATGACCATATAAGAGTGTGCTATATACCACTCATATACATATGTATGTATGTGTGTATGTTCACTTTTCTTTCTACTATAACTCCAGCCACCCTACTTTTATTTATTGCAAAAAAGCCAAAGAAATAAAGGAACATTAACAACAAAATTATGTAGATTTTGTTGTTGAGCAAAAAACAATAATAAAAGAAGAAAAAGAAAACACAAACCTGTACAGCACATAAAACGGATGAGCTGGACTTATTATTTTGCTGTTGTTGTTGTTATAGCTATTATTTTAGATTTTTTTTTGTTTTTGTTTCCATACAATTTAGTTTAAGCCAAGAACCGGCAACTCACATTACTCAGATAACGAGTTAAACCGGCCTGGTCGTCGTTTGGGTCTACACCAATTACGATGAGGGCCAAGAGTAAAAGGCGAATGCTGGAAATTGAGCGGCGGGTGAACGATCAGCAGCGCTGCGCAAGCAAGTTAGGCAGTCAGCCGGTCCAAGCAGCACACACACAATGCCGTCATGCACAGCAAGTCATGCCACAACGGCGGCTCGTTGTTGCAGCAACAAAATCTCGTGATCACGTTTCAGTGATCGCTATTGCACTTCCTCTAATAGGAGAATGCAACGGCGATCGCCAAACTCCTAGGTATTTGTTAATGTATGTACGTATACATATGTATGAGTGGAAGTATTTACGTTCATCTTACTATGTACAATAACACAAGTGCCCATAAATATGTATGTACATATGTACATACTTATATGGAAAAATATGTATAAATATAAATACGTATTTAATGATACTCATACATACATACATATTTAATAATGAAGGTATAATGTGTTTGGGGCTGTAGATATAGCAAAGTACACTATATAAGAATATATATGCACATACTATATTTTTATATGCATATTCAAGCGCTTGCCACATGCCACATTTTACAAGACGTGCAAGGTTCGTTCGTTCGTTCGTTTTTGCTTTGAGGAGAAATCCGTTATTCTGATGATCGATTCCAAAAAAGGTATTCTTCAGATTCGCTCTAGCGTTATAAGCCCATATACTTGTTTTTTCAAATGTTGGCCGCGGATGGTCCATCCTTTGCGTCTCAGATGGTCCATTATTTGAGTCCAGTTTTCGATGATTCGTTCGAGCATTTCGACTGTTAACTGGCGAATCACACTCGTGATGTTTTGCTGCAAGACCTGAATCGAAGCTGGGTTGTTCGCAAAGACTTTAGCCTTTACACATCCCTACAAGCAAACAGTCTAACGGCGTGATATCACACGATCTTGGTGGCCAATCGACCGGATCAAAAGGTGAAGCTATCTGCACACCGAAATTTTCTCTCAATAAATCCATTGATTAATGCAATGTTTGGGAAGTGGTGCCGTCTTCTTGAAACCATTTGGTCGCCGAGATCACGAGCTTCAATTTCAGGCATCAAATAGTCGGTTATCATGGCGCGATTACGGTCACCATTAACGGTTACATTCTCACAGGCATAATTTTTGAAGAAATATGGACCGATGAATCCACCGGCTCACAAACCACACAAAACAGTTTTTTTCTGGAGGATATGGTAGCTCTTGAATCTTTTGAGGTAGCACTTCGTTCCAAATGTGGAAGTTTGGCTTTTTACATACCCTTTGAGCCAGAAGACGGCCTCATTCTTTGTAACACCTAAAACTATTCGAGATAGAAGTTTTGTATACATATAATTCAGTCAAACTCACTTTCTGAGATCCTCTACTTCTATCATTTACATATATACATAACTCTATAACTATCTCGTTTAGTCTTAGGTGTTACAAAGATATAGGCGATAAAAACTATTGTACTTTGTAGTAACACGTTGGGAGAGTACAAATACCACATATACATATGTTCATACATATGCACTGACCATAGACAATATAGTGGAAAACTCTCCAGCTGGCTGAGCTGGTTGCTATACATTTCTCACATTCCTGCCGAGGAGCCTATTACCGCTGTCAACGTAGTGCGGTATCAATAAATGCATTGTAGTTTTCGTAGACATACAGATGCGTGCAACTAATTAACAACGCTAGTAGCAACAATTCAAATCGGTTGATATTTTCATTTAAAAAAAAATTTTTCAAGGGTATGTCTTAAAGATAGGTTGTGCATATTTAGTTATTGTAAACTAGCTAATTTGTTTTTTATAAAAGAGCTTTTATAAAATAAAGACATTTTATTACTTCAAAGTCAGAAATAGGTCGTGCAACTAATTAACAACGCTTTGTTTATTTTTTTTTTTTTGTGGAAAAATTATTTTTTTTCCGGGTTTAAAGTTAATATTTGGTTGCAAACCCATTACTGTCAATCACGGCTTAATATCTAAAAGGCATTGACTCTACTAAACTTTGGCAAGATGTCCCAAGAGTATTATTCCATTCTTGTTTAACCTTTCAATATAATTCTAGGAAATTTCAAACTTTATGGGGACGAATTCTTTTCTTCAAATGTGTCCAAAGATTTTCGGTTAAGTTTAAGTTCGGGTTGCATGAAAGCCAGCCTAATAGAAGCACCATGTTTCCTGAAACCATTGTGTTGTACCACGCGCAGTATGTTTCAAGTCGTTATCTTGCGTTACGGGCATATTATCATCAGGATATGGTAACAATATGTTGTCCATGAATGAAACGTATTTGAATTGGTCCATGCGCGTATTTATTTTACAAATAGGCCCAACACCTCACCACGATAAAGCACCTCAAGTCATTATGCAACCATCATCATGTTTTAAAGTTAGCCTAGTGTATTTGGGCTTCAACTCCTTGCATCGAAGATTGGGGGCATAAGTTTTTCCATCTGAAGAAATCCTATTTATCTTGCTTTCATCGAAAAATTATACTCTTTTTAATTTTTTTGCTGTCCAATGGCGATATTTCTCTGCAAACTCTAAGCGGCTCCTTTAATTGCGTTCAGAGAGTAATGGCTTCAACCGTGAAACTCTTCCAAAGAATCCTGCCTGGCGTAATCGTCTTTTTGCGGTAGCGACAGATAGTGGCATCTGGGTTTTCTCCAAAAATTGCAACTCGAATTTCTTGTGCCATCTTGTGGAGGTCCTTTTTTGAATCGCGGATAATTAATTCGTCCGTCCGAAGAGTAGATTTTCGACATCTCTTCAAACTTGGAACTTGTTTTGTCATTTTATTCTTGTTGAAATAGCTAACTGCATTAACTAAAACCAATCGTTTGGGGAAATTTAGGGTCTTTTCAATATCTCCGTAAGATTTCCCATCCTAGTTCATCTGCACGATAACAGCCCTCACAAGACTTATGTTTACTCATTTTTATTCACTAAAATTATTTAATTTCTTAATAGTAACGTATTTCAATAAAAATATAAAGATTTAGTTACCTGAACATAACTAATTTCTAAGAAATCTTAAGAATTCTACACGCGTTGCTAATTATATGCACGACCATTTTACTCACTATTGCATAAAAGTCCTCAACTATTACTAGAATAACGGGATTTTTAAAAAAAAAAATTTCAGCTAAATCTGATCATACTTTCATCGAAGATAATTCAAAATAAAATTATATTTTTACCCGTAAAAATTTTACAGAAATCGTCATTTAATTTATAGGGGTCCTTTTTTGAATCGCGGATAATTAACGCGTCCTTCCAAAAAGTAGATTTTCGACATCTCTTCAATCTTGGAACTTAACAAATCGTTGTTAGTTAGTTGCACGTATCTGGATGTATGTAACAACGAGGCTTGTTTAAAAAGTATGTTGATTTTTCAAGTTCCGTGGGCTGCATAAATACTTTAAATTTGAAATTTATTATTGTATTTATATTCTTTGCAAATAATAACGATCGTTCAGTTTGTATGGCAGCTTTATGTTATAGTGGGCCGATATCGAGGGTTTTGACAAATGAGCGGACACTCGGACGGACCGAGAGATAGACGGACATGAAAAATCGACTCAGCTCATCATGCTGATCATTCATATATGTATTTTACCATGGTCGATACATAAAATTATCCTAACAGTCTTATGTTGCATTGTGGGCGAATTCGGAAAGCAACCGCGTCTACTGCCCATATAACATATAACACAATTCTAAATTTTGTTCGACTCTTTTACTTTACTGTATATAAATAAACGTTAGCGAAATAAAACTTTTCTTAAATGGTGTCTTTTACGTATATCCAGATGTCTAAAAATTTTCGAAATCGGACCATATTTTTGTAAGCCGACAGACTCCGAATATGTGGACCCCAGTGTCTATGGCTGAGTTTTCAACGAATATACCGGACAATCAGTAAGATATATAGTTTGGTATACTTGTAGTTATCTTTTATGGTTTAATACATCCTCTAGCCTATATAAGCTTACGGTCATTATATGATAATATTGGATATACTACAGGTCTGTGAATGACATCTGGTTTTCAAGAAGAAATAAACGCATAAATTGAATGTTATGGTAAAGAATTTGGGTTTATTATAAAGATAAGACTTGTTTTAAAAATGATTTCGGGCAAATGACTGTCGATTCCAGCCAAGGATCCTAATTTTCGACCACCCTTTCCAGCAAATTGGGTCAAAAGCCAGCAATAACAGCCCGAATATTATTTTTCATGGAATAACATTGCAATCATGGAGGTTACCCTACGGATCTCTACGGGGTCTAATGCTCTCGTCAAAATCATACTTTAATAAATTGATCGTTACACTATGCCCGGCTTCATTTTTGAAGAAGTATGGACCAATGGATTCTCTCTGACACATCACTTCAAAACTTGTGCCTTTTTGAGGATAAAACGACGTTTGGACCAACTTTAAGGTGTATCCGAGGATGCGCTTTATGCATTACAGTAAACGAGGTTTGAAACCGATCTATGCTTGTTTGATTTACCGACTTAGCTTGGCAATTAAGGGACCCAATATTGGACATAGCTCGTGATAAATTCCTTAAAATTCCTTTTTTGTCTCTTGCTTATTATTATTTTTTTTGCTTGCAAAGCATACGAGCAACACGAAATACACCTGTGTAGGCTATTCTTGCTTTGGTGCAACCGTTAAATTTATATCAAAGAAATAAGTAAACAAGTGTCGCCCCATAGCGGCTCTTTTCATATGTTGCAACAAATTGTAAATTTTACTTTGCTTTTCTAATGTTAGCCCATATTTTTACATTGTTTGAAACAAAAGTATATCTTTGTATAAATATTGATTTGTGAGTGTTCTCTCACCGACATTCTTTTAGAGCCAATAACCATGAGAGTCATTTATAACTGCTGCAAAAGCTGAATACTTAGCCACAATCAAAAAATAGTTAACCTTTATAGGTACTAGTATAACAACAGCAGTAACAATTTTGGTGTACATTAAGACAAAAAAAGCAACTGGAAATTGTAAATTAAACGCAAAATGTCTAATTTTTTATCAAAACATATGTTATCGCTTTCCAAGTAATCCTCGCCAGATGTAGTACATTTATGCCAACGATTTTTCCAGTCCTCGAAACACGAGCCTTCATCTCTTTCAGCGAATTTTGATTTAACTCTTCAATCGACTGAAAACGGATTCCATTCCCATAATTGTTGACTTGTTTGCATGTGGAATTCTCAAGGAATGTGGGACCGGAATATGCACGATCAAGCATGTTCAAAGAGACATGTCTACGATACAATTAAAAAAAAAAAAATCAACTTTATTGGGACGAGTCGAGCAAGAATGCGTTTCATAACCAAAATATCCACCAAAATAATTGTAACGGACTCGCGAGTCGAGTTCTCTTGCCATCACTCTAATACTTTTCAGGCTCCATATCTTTCACTTTTTTAATATTTTCATCTGTTGAAGAGGTCGAAGGTCGTCCAGAACAAGGAATCTCTTCAACGATCTCTCGAAAGTCCTTGAAGGCCTTGTACCACTCGAAGGCTTGTGTTTTTGATAAAACTTATTTACCGTAAGTCTTTTTCAACATGCGCACCGATTCCGCACACGAAATTTGGTTAGAAATACAAAATTTACGGCAAATTCTTGGTTCGATATTTTATTCTTTGCAAAAATTGCAACGCACTACTGAGGTGTATGAACTTAAGTAGTTGCTGTAAACAAACTGGTTGACAGATCGCGCTCAAATTTGGCTTAGTAATTAAGGACACCACTACCAACTTAGCAAAATACATTTTTTTAAATATAATTTATCCGTTGAATTTAATTAAAATTTTCGAGTGCTTTTTTATCACAATTTATTTACTTACTTACAGTATACTAATCGATTCATTGAAAAGTTTACTCGTAACTGCTTCTAACTTTGCGTTACCAGCAATTATAGTTAGTTATGCGTAGGATTTTTGCTTTTGATAATCATTCTGCCATTAGTGGGAACCTTATTGGTAGTTTCCTAGATATACGGATATGAATGTCTCTCCCTTAAATTTAAGCTACATGAATAGCTGTATAATTAGGTAAGAGTTTGAGCTTTTCATATGATATTACTTAATTGTGCTCAACAGGTATTCGTAAACATGTACATAAATATCCCTAAAAGTGGTATGTATGTATGATATAAGTTTCTTATTTGCGTAATTGCTATATTAAAAATCGGTAGCCACAGTTAAATTATAGTTATGCAAGTTGAAGATACAGCTGAGCAAAAAAGTTAAATATAATAGGTGCTTGTAATCGAGAAAAAAAAAATCAGTAATTGCAACCCTGTCTGTACATATCACCCTATTACCATCTACGCCATTGTTTCGTTTCTCCTTTGTTATCCCCCCCAAAATTGTATATTTACAGTACACACCACCAGGTGCTCAGCTGTATTTTGTTCACAGTGTCTGCAGCGCTTGTTTGTGTTGTTATCAGGCTGTCCTACAAACACACATTTATGCATTCCGTTAAATAATTCGCCACGCTCGCCCATCATTTACCTGTCCGATGAGGTGTCAGCCAAGGCGATTTTATGTGGAGCGCCATTCTCGCCGGCGTTGAATGCGTTTTAATCGCTTCGACAGCTGCGCTTGTGGGTCTGCGCCGTTTGTGCCAAGCGATAGCCAACTGATGCGAAATGAAGGAGTGGGAAGTGGGGAAAAGCAGCGCAGTGGTGATTGAATTTCTAAAAATAATCATAAAGATAGTTGAACGCAACGCATGCTTATTGCTCCTAGTGTTTCTCAGTTATTGCGGAATAAAAAAAAAAATAAAAAGATTTTTAGCTTTGCAGGCTTGTATTTTTCGTTTGTCTTGTTACCTACACTTAGAATAAAATAACATTTCCAAGTATCCCCTCGGATAATAAAGGTGATGATGAAAGTTGTGCCAAATCGAAATCTATTGTGTTGACCGAAATGTCTATTCGTTCCCAGCCTTGGTTCTTTATAGCGACTGCTGGCTTTTCCACCCTCTGTCTGATTATACCTTAGATGTATGTATGTACATGGGTCAGTAGATGAGTGTTAAGTGTGTGGAATACTATTATTGAATAAATATTATATTTGAAAGATAACTTATTGAAATTTAATAGGAATTGTTTGGATAGCATTACTGGAATGTCTAGGAAGGTTTCATTTCCACATATATGATGCATATATTCCATTTTATTTCGGATATTAGGATTAATATTGTAAAGGAATTAAGTAGAAATGTGATCTATAAGCTGGTCTCATAATGAAAATGGACCTTACTGGTTCACAATTTAGCCCAGGTATTTGTATAACAAAGTTTGTTCTCTATTATCATATCCTGATAGACTTTGTAAAAGGTATGCATACATATATAAATGATCAGTGAGCTGAGATGATTTAGTCAAATGTCCATCTGTCTGTCTGTCTTGAAAATCGATCTGAGATTTTGAAAATATCATTGGAACTATCGGACGTCTATGACGCAAAGCTACCATACTAACTGGCTGATCAAACTCAAGTCCTTGTAAAGAATTTTTTTTTATTTTAACAAGGTATCGTTTTGAAATTCGGCATATATTGTTATCAAAACCTTCACTACAATGCTTTAAGGATATAGCCGAGTTAACAACAGCGCGGCAGCCCTTTCTTCTTTGTGCAATGTGGCGCCAATTGAAGATTCCAAGCGAAGCCCTGAAGTTTCCGGACATTGTCCCAAGAAAACAACCATCAGAAGATAGACGTTGTGATAGGAGCACCGAGGACCATGAACCCAGTGGATGCCCAAAGAAGTTGATACCGCCGGAAACATCAAAAAAGTCCACAAAATACTTTTTAACAGGCACTCAAAAAGTCCAATCGACAGTCATCCGACTGAACTGATAACACTCCAAAGCAAAGCATGGATGCAATTTTTTTTGAAGTAAAGAAGAGCTAAAAGAGCTCACTCAAGTTATAGCTTGCGCGGACAGACGGATGAGTAGACAGACAGTCACCCGGTTATATACAAATTGACACACATTGCGACTAATTTCCCCGGGTAAATGATATTTCAAAAAATGTATTTTGCTAAGTTGGTAGGATATCTTCAACGGAGTGGAGGTCTTCCTCTTCCTCTGCTTCCCTCGGCAGGTATTGCGTCAAATATATTCGGAGTTGGAGTGTTTTCATCCATAGGGACAGTGTGGTCGTCTTTTTTTAATTCGCGGAACTATGTCTATGTCGTCTTACAACTTGTACAGTTCGTCGTTCCATCGAATGCGAAATTCGCCGTTGCCAATGCGCAATGTACGATAAATCTTCTATAGAACTTTTCTCTGGAAAACTCGTAATGTCGACTCATCAGATGTTGTCATCATCCATGCCTCTGCAACATATAGTAGGACGGCAGTAATGAGTGACTTATAAAGTTTGGTTTTCGTTCGTCGAGAGAGGATTTTATTTCTCAATTGTCTTCTCAGTCCGAAGTAGCACCTGTTGCTACAAGGACTTACTCGACTCAGTCGTTGTCCCGTCCATCGTACTCTAATGAGGACATCAACCAGCTGGGCAGCTGCAGCTTCCCAATTAAGGGACCGGATATTTCATGTGCATGCCCTTAAATCATAATCCTTAACACCTTTCCGAGGCTGTTTCCTTATTTTCTTTGGTAATTTATTTTACGTAGCAGTTCCCAAACCCAGCGCACAATCCAGGGAATGGGGATATGTCGCCCTTTCACTTTCAAACGGATGTTTTCTTGGCTACTTAGAGGATACTTGGTCAAGACTGGAAGTCGTGAGCTGTTTGAGCCATATGTAAAAGAATCATTTCTGGCAGCTCCCAAGTGAATGGCGCTCAGGGAACTTTCCTCACTTGTGTGAACTTCTACATATGACTGCATCCTTGTACTTGATTACTTATTATTATAAAGACAAAACGTATAAATATCAGAAATATGTGTTTATGTTTTAAAATATAGTATTTATAATAATCTAATTTCCATTTTCACACACCGTTTATAATTAGTGGCAGCACAGTCGTCACCAATTTTCAATGATTCGCAAGTATTGATAAAATTCGCACTTATGGTAGTATATATTATATTTAAGTGCATATTTAGACAACATGGTCGAACGTGTTAACTAATGCAAATTGTTTATTTACAGCTGAAAATATTGCACAAAAGAGAGTAAATCCAGTGGAAAAATAAGAGGATAAATTTCACCGAAACGAGGCAAAAACTAGTGCTGTGCAGTGATATCTAATTTAAAAGAGAATTGAGGTGTAAGAATTTTGTTCCAAACTGTGTTAAATAACTAAATGTCACCCACTAAAGACAATATGAACGGCGCTACGGTTTCTAGACGTTCACGTGATGAATTCTCCGAAAAGGTGAGTGTTTTGAAATTTTGAATAGAGAAAGATCTAATCAAATTGGAACTTGACATTTTGGACTGTGAAACTATAATTTGCTTATCAGTAAAATATATTCAATTGATGTAAATATGTATGCATATATTTTATATAAGTGTATGGCATGTCCATACAAAATTTATTAATAGCGATAATAACAATTTTGCAAGTTTCGTATTATCTGCCCTGAAACTTGATCAGGGTTAAAAGTACCGTTTAAAGTAACATACTTTTGCCATATATGGCAACTTTGAACTGAGTCACCGTATCAGATTTGAATGTGAAAAATCACTCCTTCTCATAACAGGAAAAGTTTTCGGCTTACCATAGTCAAACACATTTTTTATTCAACATACTATGTATATTGTGGCTTTCCGAGTCGTGAGCGGAATGCTTCAAGACTTATCGCCCGTAATAATACGTTTCATCACATCCTAGCAGTCGCTTTCACTTTTCGTAGCCTCAAATGATCTTTCAAAAAATTCTACCAGCAAGATCTCTGACTGTTAATCGTCGATTTTCAAACAACAATTATTTTATTTTATTGACGTGATGATCATCTCTTGATGTTGATGGCCGTTCCGGACGTGGTTCGTCGTCAACGCGTTCTCGTTCTTCTTTGTATAATTTGTACCAATCAAAAACACTTGATCACTACAAACAATTAACACCGAAGGGCTTTTCCAACATTCTCAACAGAAATTTGATTCCGCACACAATATTTAATGGCACTTTTTTGTTGAATAATTTCACTCATCGTAAAAATCGCCCAATATGCTTCATGTACTTCAGAAACACAAATGTATACTAAACACGAATGATTATTTTGATATGAAATTTGGCACAGATGTCACTGACAGCCATGTTAACCTGCAAAATTTTAAATTTAAAAGTATTACATCTTTTTTTACAGTATTTCCTATAAAATGTTTGTAGTACTTTGTCCTGTGTTTCAAAATAGGTGATCACATTTGACGAAACTTTCTTCCCAGCGATCATTATTTTTAAATCTGAGAACAGGAATTAGTCTCTGAGGACCAGGTCTAGAGAATACGGTGGATGTGGAATCAATTCGAAGTCCATTTCGGTGGACTTTCTTTTTCTTCCGTAACCTTGCCAGACGACTATTGCGTCCCCCTTTGGAACTATCAATTGGACTTCGTAGTGAAATTATGGGACCATGTTTCATCCATTGTCACAATCGACGCTTCAAACACTCTTCCAAATCATTGATTCGTCGCTGTTTTTGGTCAGAATTGAAAACTTTGCACAGAGCTTCATCATATCCAAATACTAGTTAATGATTTGATGTGACGTTCATGTGAAATCTTTAGAGTGCCTGCACCTCAAAATCTTTTGGGCGTCCCCTGCTTTCGCTGTCTCCGACGTTTTTTTCTGGGTGTTTCAAACCTCAGGTTCAGGAGAAGCACAAAACATAATTAAAATAAGAAATTTCATAACTCCTCGCAGCATTTATTTTAATAAGTTTAACAATCAAATTAGTTGTTATGTAACATCTTGTTATAGCTCTCTCAGTTTAATTACAAATTTATAAATTATTACTTTCCGCAGTTGTTTCTATAGGTATTCTAAGGAATTCAATATTTAATTTGTTTTTTAACAAACCAAAAAACCGCATGGGACTTCGCTGCACAGCACACTTAATTCTCAGCTACTGTTAAGTATGTATTTATTGTTTTCATTTTGAGGGCCAGACTGTGAGTGAGTAATCGCGGTATTTAATTGTTGATAACAGAAAGTCGCGAGAATGCAATGAGTTGTTACTACCTGTGTCTCATGCCTGTATAACATCTGTAAATAAATTGATATACAGCATATGACGAAAAATTAGAAGAAGCAATTTTATAGTAGATATACATATTATATTTGCCATATAATTGATTCAGATGAGTGTTGCCTACCAAAAACTCTAATTATGTATTTTAATTTACGAAAGTACTTCTAACAAGTTGGCCTAAATAATTTAGAGATCCGTATGTTAGTATAGCTTTTTGTAGAGCTTACTACATACCTATATTAAAATGTGTGGTATAAAATCGTAATTGCGAAATCTGTTCTGGCCAGTTGAGAGTCTGTTCAGAAGTATTTTTACTTTTTGGCTTAGGACATTTCCAATTGGTAGCTTAGGTTAAGCCGTTCTCCATATATATGTATATCAGTCGTTTAATAAGACATAAGGAAATTAGAAATTTAATTCATTTTTTTGATGATGATGATCATCGCAAGGACCTTCGTTTGGAAGTGGATCAACACAAACAACCATTAGTTTTCAAATTATTATTTATTTATTCAAATTTCTGTTAAGTCAAGTCTAAAAGCAGTTAAATTAATATACTATGTTTTTGCTTTTATAATTCCTCATCCATGGCGTCTCATTTTAAATCTATTGGATCGAAAAATTAATTTTATTAATAGATAATATAGCACAAGAACTTTTTTTTCTACAGTGGTAACCAGTTCAAAATATACTGTTTTCAGAAAAACGCATTTCAAGTTTTACACCAATGTTCCAGAACGCCCGAAAACTCTTTGCTAATTGTAGAGTAACTCGAAAAGTATTAGTCGAATTTAACTCAAATATTCAGTGAATACATTTTTAGATATTACAATTTAAGAAAATATTCATATCAATCTCAAGAATTCAATAAAATTGAAATTCTTCAGCAAGATCTGAAAGCTAATGTTGACAGGCACAACCATGATGGATGCTGATTTTTGGCAAGCTGTGTAGAAGAGTAATGATATATACAAACGTATGCGCTCTATGCCAAAGGAATCAGTAAGACGTCAAAACTTATTGCAGTCGACTATCGAGTAGGTGTTTACGTAACAAATTTCATGATATGAGACTTGGAAATATTTGTTAAGGGCAATCCATTAAATGGTCCTCAACTTTTTTAAAGAAAAAAAAAAAAACCACCGGCTCACGAACCACACCAAACCGTTATATTTTTGATGACTTTTCTTGGAACGACTTCAGTTCTTGCAAAAACTGTATTTTGTACGCTTTCAACTGAATATCTCGACTTAAATAGCCAGTCCGAGATGGTGCGAACGGTGCCGAATTGACTCTCCTCGGTCTTCGTCTAATTTCTGAGCTACGACTGCTATATTTTCTAAACTGTATACTGGACGTGGTCTATTCGGTCGAATATTGTCCAATAATGAATCCTGGGTCTCAAAATGGCGTTGCGAATAGTACGCTCGGTAAACCGATTATGTTAATCACAAGTTGAGCGAAGCACGTGAAACTCATTCTTTGAAAGACAGAAAGTGAATTTTTGTAATAAAGTTGAATGATGTGTAAACGTTGTTCATTTCCATGATGAAATGCCAAACTATACTGAACAAAAATAACATGACGATATGTGATCTGTTAAAAAAAAGCTATTACAAAAAGTATCTCCATTTGGATCACCCGTTAGTTATAATATTAGATTTTGCCAAAACTGTAATTTCAGCCACCGTACGCAAAAACCTCGGAAAAACTCCTTTTTATGACTACTTCATTGTCTTCTGACCTTACGGAGCTCAATTTATCAACTTTTTATCAAATGTGCGTACATATAAACAAACATAGCTTTGTGCATACATGTTTTTATCTTTGAACAACATCTTATACATATGTGTATAAGGTCTTTGATAAAATAATAAAATGTTGAAAAGTACGAAAAATTGATAATATACATACTTACATTCACACTTCGCGTAAAAATACCTAACAATATTTCAATAGCGAAAAGGTAGCACATAACTGAAATTTTGTAAGAGTTATTTATAGTTTCGTCGTTTTACTTCGAATGTAGCATTAAATACGTTGGGGGTTATGTGATTAAAAGGGTGTTTTTTTAGACTTGTGGTTTTAAATAAGAAAAAATCGCATATATAGTACTTTAATGTTATGGCTCAGAATTTAGCTTTATTATAAAGGAAAGATTTTGTTGTCATGTTTTAAAAATTGACCGTTGCGGTTGGCCTGAATAAACTCCAACCTAGAGGACCAACCATTACATTTTTGCAGCCATTTGGGCTGTATGTCTGTAATAATGCGACGAAGATTCTTTTCCAAAGTGGCAATCAACTCGAGCTCATCTGCGTAGACAAGCGATTTCACATAAGCATTCGAAAAATAGTCCGGCGCTGTTAAATCGTGCGATCTTGGTGGCTCACTAAAAGTTTACTTCAATAAATTGATAGTTTCGTTGGCTGTATAAGTAGCGTGTAGTGTAGCGCCGTCTTGTTGGAATGAAAGGTTGTCCACATCAACAACCTTTAAAACAGGCGCTAAAAAGTCATTGCTTGCTTGAAACGCGCGACGCGCTTCATTGGCAGGTTAGGTTCGGACAAAAAATCGTCCTTTGTGTTACCCAAAAACTCCTAAAAGATAGCTTAGTAGATCCTCAACGATCGACGAATCGTTTTGTGCTTATAACACATTTATTAAGATGGTTAATATCAATGACAACCACTTTGTTGAGTTCGACAAAGATGTGTGTACCGAGATATTTCAATCTCAGCCTAGCAGGGCAGTAGAGAAGGAATTGGCAAGATGATTCCACCACGACTTGCTCCATACAACTTTAGTAAAGAGACGACCTATAATTGGGGCGAGATGGACTTTGCTAAGAACCAGCAGTTTGGATGCCCAGTTCGGGCCAGAATGATTTCGCAGTCGTACAAGTTTTGGTTGTTGACCAGCGCTTTCTCAGCTCACTGAATGTCCAGTGGTCCAAGCAGCAAAAGAAATAAGCTTACTGAATCTCTCGTCCAACGGCTTCGCCCCGTCCCTCAAATTTCTCGCAGGTGTGTGAGTCTTGTAGGAACTGTCAGAAGAAGGTTCTGCGAGATAGTTATTGGAATAAATTTTATCGAAGCTGTGAAGAAAAGTGGTTTGGCTTCAATTCTGCACGACTTTGGGCTTTCTAAGCCCACAAACCAAGATCCTTCCGCAAATTTTTCTATAAAGCGACGATGTGCATTATCCACTAGAGCAAAAGTGGTGCGAAACCGATCCATGGTTGCTCGAATTACCGACTCTACTTGACGAATATGTTGACCGAATAGTGAAAGCAGGGCATACCCACGTTTTAAAAAACAGTTATTAGTGCTCAACTGAACGAATTAATTGGGTTCGTACCGGGATCCAACCACAACAGGCTCTGTATATTGCAGGCTATGGCGTACTTTTTTTTTACTGAGTTATAGTTTTGTAAAATAATATTATTATCAACTAAAGCTATATATTTATAAGCTTTAAATGCATATACTTATCTAGTGTTTACAGTACTTACTCACACGCGCACATTTGTATAAGTGAAAACCTCCATGAGAGTAATTTAAATTATTCACTCTGTTATTAGAATCAATGAATTGTTAAGAGATTTGATGACGTCTCAATAATAACCGCAAAACTAGTTGTCATGTGGTTATTGCGGTTCATTCATACAAAGCTGTAAAGATAAGTGGCCATTCCAGCAGTTTTATGCCTACAAATAGACAAACACAATTAATTATGTTGAGTAGCAATATTAAAAAAATGAGTAATTCAAAAGTGTGAAGCTGTCAGCAAAGAAATAATTGCACAAAAGTAACATACACACATACATACATGCATTTGCTTTGTACTACATAATTGCTGCTGCGGCTGTCCCTCGAATGCTGCTTTATTGCTTGATTGCCTTTGAAGGCTGATTAGTCGAACCTGGCAGCGTTTTGACAAATTATTTCAGAAGGTAACACTTCAATTGTCGTTTGACATTTTTGGAGGTGGACTTTAAAAATTATTCAAAAATGTATGTATGTAAATGCTCGGTACCATTATTGGATACATAAGTATGTGTATATATAGCACGTGAAGCATTATTTTTGACAACGAGTTGCTTAGATCTCTCAATGAGTTTATGAGTAATAAATTATTATTAATAATTACGATCTATAAATGTAAGCATATAATAAACTATGTAAATACACATGCATGTATACGTAAATACATAAATACATACACACTCATGCTTGCTCAAATAACGCAACTGTTTCTCCGACGTCTGCAAAGTCACTACATTCTTGAGCGCTGTGATGCAATCGATGAGGTCATTGCGAAATGTAAAAAGATAACAATTATGAAATATGCCAAATGAAAAGAAACGAGAAAAATGTTAAGTTCGTTAAATGCCGCCGAAGCTATAATACCCATCACAAGTATGTGAGATTCCATACAAGAATTTTAACTTTACTTTGATCGGTCAGTTTTTAAGGAGCTATATGCTTTGTAGTGGTCCTTAGTAAAAAAAAAAGGGTTTCCATCCAAAAACTAGATTTTGATTGTCGTTTGTTCGTCGCATTGACGAATGAAAGAAAAGGTTAATGTGTATGTATTATGGAACATACAAAAATTCTAAAGACTTACTTATCTACAATTATTCAGGAGTGACAAACAGATAAATTTAGTTGGCCTAGATATGGTACCAATAATTTGTTTTGGTTGTTTACTAAATCTCTAAGAATATGTACAACATAAACTGAGCCACCATATTTGTTTACTTGATGAGTGAAATATACAATCGTATATATATATGCAGATTATAATTCTTCCAGCTGAGTTGCCAATTTTTGAATTCCATAAACTTTCAGACTGAATTTTTAAGGGCACATTTTTTTGTTACAAAAAACACATTTATTGTGACGAATATACACCAAGCTACTACATTTGAGGCGGTCGATTAGATTAATAAGGTCTTGCAGTGTTATATAACGGGTGATCTAAGTTGAGGTAATATTTTCGATAACCTTTTCGTTATTTTCAATAAAAGTTTTTTAAGGAAAAAAAACGGATTGGGATATCAATGAAACGCACTCGAAGAGTCACCATTGGATTCCAAAAAATTACGGTTTGGTGTGGTTTATGGGCCGGCGGCTTCATTGGGTCGTACTTCTGCCGCTCAATGATAACTAAATATTTTTGGCCCGAATTAGATGATATGGACTTGGACAATATGTGGTTCCAACAAGACGGTGTCACAAGCCACACAGTGAATGAAACAATAGATTTATTGAAAACCAAGTTTGGTGAACGTGTTATCTCACGAAACGACCCAGTCAATGGACCGCTTCGGTTGTGCGATTTGAAGTCGTTAAACTATTTCCTATGGGGCTACGTCAAGTCTGTGGTCTATGCCAACAAGCCAGCAACGATTGATGAAATTCGTACGAATATCGAACGTGAATATGCTTGAAAACCATAGGAAATTGAGTTTAGTATCTGGACTTCAGCAAGCGTGCCCGTGGTGGCCATGCGAAATAAATTGATTTAAATACTTAATGGCATCGAATGTAGTTTCACGAGAGTAAAGAATTGCATTGATATCTCAAGCCATTCTTGTTTTATTTACTTGTGTAGCGCTCTTATTGAACAACGTTACATACGTAGATAGCTAAGGAGCAAACAAGGCAATATTGCTAGGAACAAGTGACTTTGCTTCTCCTGGGTGCCAGGCCATTCAGACATCGATGCCAATAACATATTGAACAAGAATGCAAAATACGGCTGTCATCAATGCATTGTCTTTACAATGATCTTGACAATGATCTTTCTGGATGCAGTACTGTAAAGGATCTTTACAAAACTGTAGATCAAACATTCATAAAGTTCCCGCTGACTCTTGATAGAAAAGACTATAAAAACACGATTGAAATACTCGTGGCCACAGTCCGGCAACGGCACATGGCTGCAGAATGCGGCTGACAGAACAAGAGGTTTGCAGATAATATGAAGAGCAAGGTACCAGGGAAACGATCTGGCATATCTTGTGCACCTGCCTCACACTAGTAAGGCAACAATTCAAATATTTAGGAGCCTTACACAAGAGGTGTCGATAATGAGGCCGCAGAATCTTTTCAAATTCCTTTCAAGCGGTGACATTATGAGGTATGACTACTTCTCATGCACTACATAACGACACTCCATTTGGCATCGTTAAGAACCAAAAAGGGTCTGTACGTAACTGACGACCCTACCAGTCTAACCTAACCTAAAATGACGATTATTTTTTTATTGGAACATGCGGCTGGTGTGACGGCCATTTGATTTTAACTTTTTCTGCAGAATATTCACTTTATCTAGTTGATTTCCTGAGTATCTCGTTGGGTTAGTAATAATTATTTGTGTACATTCAAAATCACTCAATTAAGCTATTGTGAAATTTTATTATCAATTATGAAGGAATTTTTTTCCAGCAACGAATTGCGCTTTAATTTGAAAGTGGTCCCATAACAAAAAAAAAATACTCATAAAATGCAGAGCTACTAAACACCCAAAAAAATCAAATTAAAACTCTGCTGTCAACAATATATATTTATGTGTATATTATATAGAATATATCGATTTTGAATATTATAGGCTTTATAGCTGAGACTGTGTGAGTGATTTGCGTATTGACGAGTATGAACTCAGTATACGTTGCGTGGAGTTGTGGAACGATTTCCTATGGGCACTGTACGAACTTGGCATTATCGCAATTGTTTGCTTTTTAAGTATGACATCATTTTACCCGAAATAAGGCAATTTCCATGTATTGTGGTGTTATTTCGCGCGCTTCGCTCACTTTGCTTGCCTACTCAGAACTTTGGCGAGCGTGTTAACTAACATGTTGACTGTTGTGCTGTGAGTGGTGCGAACGTAGGGTAAAGCCAAAGGTAAATGAGGAGCGTGAAGGGCTTGTGACATTGTTTTTGTTATTTTTGCTGTTGATAATACATACATACACACATACATATATTTATATGTATGTAAAGCAACGCATTTGGCAGCGCTGTTAGCCGGTATGTAAAAAGTCCCTATGGCAAACAAAATCGCGGAAATTGAATTTGAGCACTTATTCCAAATTTTATAAACCACTCTGAGTGGGTATTTTATTTTTATTTACTTGAAAGTGTCTTCTTGATGCATTGCGGTGTGATCTGATGTGATTTTCCGCCTATTTATCACTTTGTAATTTCTGTTCTAGCAGACAGCCGGTTTTTCATTAAGTAAACAAGTTGCCGAGGCCGCACAAAAGAAAGTGTTTGAGAATTGCATAAGCAGACAAAATGTATGAAAAGTGACAAAAAAGGAAGCGTCGACCTTTATACGCCTAAAAGCTGACCTAAATTTTGATTTTGGAATTGAAGTGAACGAAACGGACAAGTTGTTTTATTTTGGTTCTTCGCAAAGTGGGAGGAACTATTGCAAATTAGTACTAAATGGGTGGCATCTGTTATATACTCACTCGATTCTTATATAAAGGGTTTTTCAATAAGAGTTCTACAGATCGTTCAGTTTGTATGGCAGCTATAAGCTATAGTAAGCCAATCTGAACAATTTCTTCTGATATTACATTATTTCTATAAACAATAACTCATACTAAATTTCATGACGATATATGGTCAAATACGAAAGTTTCCAATGCAAGCATTTGATTCCGATCATTCAGTTTGTATGGCAGCTATATGATATAGTAATCCGATCTTAACAATTTCTTCGGAGAATATATTGTTGCCTTAGAAAATAACCTGTGCCAACTTTTGGCCAACTACATTGTGAAATGTGAAAGTTATTCATATAAGAACTTGATTCCGGTCGTTCAGTTTGTAGCGCAGCTAAATGTTATAGTAGTCCGACGTCGGCAGTTCCGACAAATGAGCAGCTTTTTGAAGAGAAAATGACGTTTGCAAAATTTCAAAACGATATTTTTAAAAAGGAGGGACTAGTTCGTATATATACAGACAGACGGACATGGCTTAATCGACTTAGCTCAACATAGTGCTAATAATTTATATACACTCAATTCATATTTTACACGGTAGATACGTTCCTCAGAAATTCGTGTAAAAAAAAAACACGTGTAAAAAAAACCGTGTAAAAAAAGAGGCGTTTTCTATAGTAAAATGGGGGATACGTTCCACGTCCTCTGAAAACTGTGTAAGATGAAATAACGAACTATATAATATTTACTTCGAAAAATGTTTAAAAAATTTAAAACTATAAAATTGCAGATATGCAAAAAAATACAAATTGTATTTTATTGAGTATTAAAACTTAAAATACAGAATTCATACAGGTGAAAAATTGGTAAAGCCAGCAAAAAGCAAAACAAATCTGCTAATCCAGAATTAAGAGCAGAAAAATTTTAATAGAAATAAAGAAAAGTATTTACATAGCTATACAATTTTTTTTTCGCTACTTGTTATACTGCCGATACTGCTGAAATTTCACGTTCGATAGTCGTACGAATTTCATCAATCGTCTCTGGCTTGTCGGCATAGACCACAGACTTGACGTAGACCCCCAGTAAATAGCCAAACGGCGTCAAATCGCGCGACCGAGGCGGTCAATTGACTGGGCCGTTTCGTGAGATAACACGTTCACCAAACTGTTCGAAACATAAATATTCGAATATAATAAAGCTGAGGCCACTAACTCCGAATTTCGGTAGTAAATTTTAATAATTTCGACTCGTTGTTGGATCCTATATCTTTCCACGATGAAATGGCAAACCTTACTGAAATGTCAAAAGAATGGTTTACTATGGGTTTACTTATGTAGTGCCCTATGTAGTCAATCTAATATTGTCAAGATCACCTGGTCAAAATAATGGGGTTTTTCCGACACAGATTTTAAAAGAAAAGGACGAAAAAAAAAATCTTGTTGGAATGTAATGAAAACATAAAGTCTACTTCTACTTAAGTCCCGTTATCCATTGTACCTTCTCTGGTTGTTAGAATACTTCGTGTAATCTAGTCAAAGCAAAGAGGCTTAGTATTGCTACTTTGTTGATGGGGGTAATGTGTTCCGGATTTAATTGCTCAATAGCTTGACTCCCTCTTTTTGCGGTGGCAGCGCAATCTTGGAGTATATGCCCTTATGTCTCCGCTATTTGTTCGCATAATTGAGATTATGGAGAACAGACTGTAGTTTACGGCGATCCATATAAAATTCCAAAAGTTTAATTAATTTGTTTCTGGTAAGAATGATGAGTTCTTAAACCGTTTTATATTAAATCCTCCAAGAAATCGTCTCGCTGAGACGGTTGTTACCCGTGTCATTTTTTACTGGCCATTTGGTCTTACTGGTGTTTGATAAAATTTAAAAAAATTAAATAATAAGTTAGGCTAGTAAGGTTAATAAGCTACGAATAAACCAGTTTATTTTCCTTTGCAATACCAGACGATGGAGTGCGTCACGTTGTCCAGGAGTAGTTGACATCCTTCAGGAAGAGAGCGCTTGATGGTAATTTCAACGACTTCTGTGGCGTTGCTAACGAAACCTCTTCCTCGTTGCCTTGACAATGTGGGACAAGTGCACAAAAGGTGCTCATTCTGTGTCCCTAGTCTTTTGCTCTTGATATTTTTTGCAGTCTTCTCGAACTGTCAGCGCTATTCTACAGGCATGTTCGCCATTAGAAAATGATCAGTGAGCATTCCAACCGCGTGCATGGGCTCAGCAATAGTGGCCACGCTTCTGGATGATAGCCGTAAATCTTGTCCAATATTTCTTTACCCTTGACGTCTGGTAATCAAAATTAAATAATATTTTTATTAAATGTGGTAATCGAAATATATTTGAAGTTATATCAAAAACATTTGCGAAATGACGTCTGCCATGCATATTCGAGCTGATGAAGCTTATGTTTGAGCTCTCGAATTAGATTTATGAGAAGAGTGGTAGAAAATTTATTCTTTTTACAAACGTATTTTTGACAAAATAAGATTTAATATCTTATGTTGTTGAAGATATATAATTGGTCCATATTTTTTCAAAAATGAATCCGATCATAATGTTATAGTCAATGGGGAACGCTACAGGCGCTTGATTAATGACTTTTTCGTGGTTGAAAATTAGGATTTGGATGTGGATCCAAAAAGCCAATATCTATTGTTTGTCGAGATGCCACACTATAGTAGATTTGATAATACAAGTTTCTGGTCATTTCAGTGTTATTATTTAACAAAGAAGTGCTATTAAACTTTGTATGCGGAATCAAATTTCTGGTGTCGAAATGTTCAGAATATAGAAAAAGCCTTCACTGATAATTGTTTGTTACGAGTAAGGATTTTTATCGGTAAGGATTTTCGATCCGAATTCTTTTCAACCGAAAAAACTGTCTACAAGAAATACTATTTGATCGTTATACGTCGATTGCGTGAAGCTATTTGTAAGAAGAGGCCGGAAATTGAGTTTTATTAAGATATCTAGTTATCGATGGACAAATTTTGAATATTTCGATATACATACATACCCTGTATTACTCTAAACATAACCCTTTGAGTTTAAGCTGTACCCAACCACTGTTAGGTGGAAAAAAACAATTATATTATTTCAAATACTTTATTTCTAATCTCCAATGTCTTTGATGTCTGACTCACCAAACACTTTCAACCAATCACTCCATTATTTAATTCGACTGTTTTATGATTTCCTAATATTTCAATATGCATAATGGGAAATGTTAGAAATGACACCCTAAAAGGTCAACATATCCCTGGTTGCCTTGTTGTTTTCTCATTCCAACCGAACTATGTAGTTAGTAGCTTTCTAAAATTGAGTTAATGCCATCTAATGATGGACAGTTGTGGCAAAACTTAAGGTGTGTCTTCATCCCTGGTGTTGCTGTTCTTTTTTACTGTCAATATTACGCCATAGTTTCGTCTTCGTTTATTTTTTTTCCTACCAAAGCGCATGTATAGTATAATAAGAGGAGCGGAAAATAGTTTTGTTGCCGGCACGGGTAGACAGGCATATCAAGCTGGTTACCTAGAGGTCTTTATGCGCTCATGGCATTCACACATCATACATTGTACAATTGCATATTTCGCCATTAGATTGATGAAAATTACATTGTATGGCACTGTTTCTTTCTGTGTTACGAAATGGTAAAATGTTTTTTTTTTATTGATTTTTATCTTTTTAATCTCCTATTAGTGCATCAGGTTATATAATATTGACTTTGGATATGATTTACGCCATTTTTCCAGTCGATTGAATCTGTTCAGTGATTTTTTTTTTTCAAAAGCTCGGGGAACTCTACACAATAGGTGGCTAAATGTCGTCTGCAAGATAAGGTTTTAAAGATCTGTAGAGAAATAAATTTGTGTGATATTATATCGATTAATAGAGGTTTCTTCAGGTTTATGTTTCTAATGAATCATGTGTTTCACACCGCTAGTTAAATGATATTTATGCATTCCCCTATTATAAATATTTTTATACTCTCGCAACAAAGTTGCTAAAGAGAGTATTATGGTTTTGTTCACAAAACGGTTGTTTGTAAGTCCTAAAACTAAAAGAGTCAGATATAGGGTTATATATACCAAAGTGATCAGGGTGATGAGTAGAGTTGAAATCCGGATGTCTGTCTGTCCGTCCGTCCGTCTGTCCGTCTGTCCGTCCGTGCAAGCTGTAACTCGAGTAAAAATTGAGATATCATGATGAAACTTGGTACACGTATTTCCCGGCTTCATAAGAAGGCTAAGTTCGAAGATGGGCAAAATCGGCCTACTGCCACGCCCACAAAATGGCGGAAACCGAAAACCTATGAAATGTCATAACTAAGCCGTAAATAAAGATATTAAAATGAAATTTGGCACAAAGGATCGCACTAKKGAGGGGCATATTTGGACGTAATTTGTTTGGAAAAGTGGGCGTGACCCCGGCCCCTACTAACTTTTTTATACATATCTCGAAAACTACTATAGCTATGTCAACCAAACTATATAGAGTGAAACGACTTTTTCCAGTTCAAAAATGGAAAAAGTCGGACAATAACCACGCCCACCTCCCATACAAAGGTTATGTTGAAAATCACTAAAAGTGCGTTAACAAAAAACGTCAGAAACATGAAATTTTACGGAAGAAATGTCAGAAGGAAGCTGCATCCAGGTTTTTTTTTTAAATTGAAAATGGGCGTGGCGTCGCCCACTTATGGACCAAAAACCATATCTCAGGAAGTACTCAACCGATTTCAATGAAATTCGGTATATAATATTTTTTTGACACCGTGATGACATGTACCAAATATGGGTGAAATCGGTTCACAACCACGCCTGAAATCTCGATTATCACTTTATCATGCGAGAGTATAAAATGTTCGGTGACACCCGAACTTAGCCCTTCCTTACTTGTTTTTTTTTGATTCCATACTACTCATGACAGTTGCTTTTGATTACATATTATTCTCAGATTATTTCGTAAGTTAGTTGTACTCTTGTTCTCTTTAAAACTTTTCTATTTCTCTTTACAGGTAAGTCTTTTGATGTCCACAACCAGGAATTTTTTGGGAGAGAATTTGCGACATCGTTATGATATTTATCTATCATTTTGATCAATATCAATTATTTGATTGATATGTTCTATATGAATTATCATGTAATGTTTTGGCTTTGAAACCTGTGATCTAACTGGTAAGGTGGGATAATTATAAAATCTATAAAATTCTAATTTTATGTTTTAGTTATCATCAGTGTCATTATTGTCTAAACTATTATTGAATTGATTATTTACATTAAGTTTATTTAATTTATTTTACAACCCTGATTTTTGGACAGATTTTCTTAAATATAGTTTGACATACACCTGAGTTTTACCGAAATTTTTTTGGTTTGCCTGGTTGACTTGCATAGCAAAGTGATTTGTTTGGGGTTGGAAAACTATGCAATTGAACCTTTTTGCTGCACTGTGCGATGACGGAAGTGTGCGAAACAGAATATATGCACCAATACCTATGTCAATTCGGTTAAATCGGTAACAACGACTGTAGCACCTCCAGCACTTATTCCGTTTAATGTGGCTAGTCGGTCTGTGCAAATAATCAGAGCACCTGAGTATTATGCCTTCATAAATACACTTACATTGTAATTATTCCTGTTGGAAAAAAAAAAAATTGGTTCTACAAAGCTATTTCAAACAGTTTGTGTATATGTAATACAATAACGTTGTGAACAGTTACTAAATGAAATAGTTTGTGAAAAGGTCACTTTAGGACAACTACTTGTATATGCAGAACTTCCTGAAACCATAAAAAAGGAACTATTGTATTCGATATTTTCAATCGGCAAAACGCTTGCGGTCAATACAAATTTGAACTCGCAACCGCCAGACAATCAAGAAGAAAGTGTAGAGATATTTTCACCTCATCTTCTTCGAAACAATTTCTACAGCTGGCATTCGGTAAGATTCTTAACCTTACAGGGAGAGACTAGCCTTACTGAGAGCAAAGAGCTCACTGAATCTCTTACGATTGATTTTGGGCCAAAAGAATCTTGTGACAACGTATCGCGAATATCAGCTATCCAATGGTAGAACATTCGAGGACAGTGCAGCATCGACTGTTGTTAAGCATATACATATTAAACAAATACGAAAGCTAAGTTTGGGTGTAACCGAACATTTCATACTCTTGCAACTTGCATAGATTAAAGCCGGGGAAATACATAAAACTTTTTAGTTATGTATATATTGTCTAGGGGTAGTTTTCACTCGACTTTATTAATTTTAAGCGCAACACGCATTTAAAAAAAATTTCTCGGCATGCGATATGAAATCATTTTAGTAGATACAATTTGGAGGCTCAGGGAGATATATAATATTACAACCAGGAAATGACTATCTCCGAATTACAATTATATATCTCACACAATGAATTATGTTTTGGGCAAAAGTTCAACTATGGGCACTGAGGTCGACATATTCAGTACTTAGGCTCTTGAAAAGTTTTGTTTTGTTTTCATTAAGTGGCATACTTGAAGGGCATTATTAGTGCATAGTCTTATCTCGTTATATTAATTACTTTTTTATTTGTTTCTTGGAAAATGAAAGAATGAAATAGACATTAAAATTGTGTTTTATTTGAAGGAGGCGTGGTTTTAGTCCGCTTTCGCCCATTTTCACATAGGAATGTCAGGTACCAAACCTAAAAGTGAGCGGTGCCCCGCCGATTGACCAATTTTTATCCCGGTTCATATAAAGCCTAGTCATACCAAATTTGGTGTCAAATTGTATGTCTCTGGAATATTTAGTCACTGATTTAACGCGCTCACTTTTAGCAGATTTAAACGGTGCCGTCATATGGGAGTTACATTTCCGTTTCATACCCTTTTACAGTGTCGGTAGGGCTGCTCAGACACGTATGTTAAGCGAATTTGATTACTGTMACCAAATTACAGATCTATATCTTAATTTAGTGCTGAGTTATGACATTTTATAGGTTTTCGTTGAATGGCGTTTTGTGGGCGTGTAGTGGTCCGATAACGCCACTCTACGAAGTCGTCCTGAGTGTTTTTTTGTCAAGGCACATATGTATCAAATTTTATTACGATGTCTTCATTTTAACTCAAGTAAAAACTTGCACAGATAGACGAACGGGCAGACAGACATGTGGATTTCAATTCGCCTCGGTGTTCTGATCATCATATCTATCTCGATTTGTTTTAGATGATACAAATAACCGTTAGGTGAACAAAAATATAAAAATAATAAAACGCTAGAGTCGTTTGTTCGCCAAGCCTTGTGCTGTTTAGAAATAATAGAAGAATAAGATCTCTATAAAAACCATGCAAAGGCATTATAATTTTGCATTTTGAGTTTGCTGTTATATTATTATATTATATACTCTAATAAAAACATCAAAAGGAAGCATTTGATTCGACAGGGATGTAATATTCACTTAAACAATTTTACTTTAAGGACATATACATATGTATTAGGGTGGGTAAAAAAAAAATCTTTTTTTGTATTCATAGGAAATTACATGCTCTATAAAAGTGGTCTCGTGATGGAGGGAGGAGATTTCCGGTTTATAATGATTTTTTCATTGAGTTATAAAATTCATAATATTTAAACATCAACCGTTCATATCTTCTAAGCGGTAAGGTTTACGATGAAATTTTTTTTTTTAATTTTCCAAGTAGTTGGAAGTGAGATTTGATATTTTCTGTCCGACAATAAGAATTAATAAGATGCTGCAAGGCGAAGGACCTTCACGATACAATTACGAGCTCTTCATACTTGGACTTGGAGACTTCCTTAGAGTTGTCTAAAAAATTATTTTTCAAAAAACCAAGTAAAAGCAAATTAGGATTTTATGACCCACCCTTATATGTATGCATGTGCACATACATTTATGACAGATATAAAATACTGCTTCTTCCAACACAATTGTTTCTTCTTCTGCTTCGCAAGTCTCCACCGTTTGCGCTGGTGCTCGACTTCTGTTTCATATCATTTGATTTTTGCACTGCTTTGTTCACACTTTAATTTAATTAAGTTTCTCATTCAGTTAGCACGCGTTGGGAAGAGTTTGTCTGTCAGTGAGCGGTGCATTTTTTATTTCTTCGGGTCACTCATAAATTTATTTGTTTGCGTTGGCGTAGGAAATTACATTTTTTTTTCGAATTTATTAATATGCAAATTTGTTAAGTAATTTCAAATGCGTTATTCTAAATTGGTATTTGCATATTTAAACAAATGTTGTACATAAATATGTATATGCATATATACGAGTATACAGTTCATTCAAAATGTTTCATTTTCCAAAGTGTAGGTCAAGTGTATTGGAAAAAATTCAGTACTAGCTTCAATCTTGCGTATAACTTCGAAAATATTCACGGGAACGATTGAATTGGTGTTTGGTGGCTGTAATCGCCTATACAAAGCAGTAATATAGGCTTCTTGTTTCTATTGAGTACATATACTGCTCCTATGTTTCGGAGCATTGTCTTCTTGTCTTCTTCCTTTCCCTAGTTTTGGGACTTTTAACAAGCCATTGTCCTATTGGTGTCCACTTAGTAAGGCTGGTAATCCTACTAGACACTATCTGCGGAAGCTGTTTGGAAGTAGAAACAACTCAAAACTTCCTTCTTGGGTGGGAGTTGAAATTAAACGCAAATGCGATTTTTTATTGGCTACTAAGTGTTTTGCTAATTTGTAAGTTCGAACACGGCGTCACAAAGGACTACGTGCGATCTTCGATCAGCCACATAACCCAAAGGCGTTCAGGTTTTCTGTGAAGCACCTCAAAACTCAAAATCCACGAGCAGAGCATGGATGCTGCACGTTCAATACTCCTTTTAATAAATGTTTGTCCTTTTTAGAGTCAAGCTCATCTCAAGGATACAAAGATGAATTCTTCTACATTTAAATATTACATTGCTTGAATCTCGGTTGATGTTTTCTGCGCTCAATGCCATCTTTTTCCAATGTGTATATTTCAAAATAGGAGTTGATTACAGTATTGCTGCGTTTGGTTCTAGATCTCTGAACTTGTCCCGTATTTTATTTCAAGAAATATCAAATATCAAAACAAATTATCTTTTAGATAGACTGCGCAATGGTTTCTCCTCAAAACGAAGAGAAGATTAAATAAGTTGTCCCATTAATTAAAGTTTTAGATTTCCAATCTATCTATCACTATCAGGCACCAGTGAAATTTTTTGGAATAAACCTGTGAACAAAATATGAGATATCTCATATTCTAAGTCGAAATTAGTCAAAATCGAATCACAATTATTCAAATCCCTAGGTACCGAAAATGTGGTGTTCAGTACCTAAAAGAATGAACACGGTTTGGGATATCAATGAAATTCTTCATTTCTGTGTCGATGAAAATCTAGGTAATTTTCAAGTTATTGTTCAGCCTAATTCACGAACATTTGATCTGATTTGATCCGAGATCTTTTTGCAAAATTCGCCACAACGTCGTCAAAGAGATGCCCAACGCTAGAAAACGACGTTTAAAAGACTGATTTGGGTCTTCCTTAATTGATGCGCTAGCGGCAACAATATTCTCGACACACGGCCACTTCTTTGTCTCACTGACATGGGAAAATTGTTGTATAATATGAATGTGGATTTAAAATTTTCCACTTGACGCTCAATTGTTGATCTCGAGTATAGCCACTAAGACGTAGCGCTCTTAAAGTTGACGCCACTGACTCCGAATTTTGGTAGTAAATTTTAATATGCCGTCGTTTGTTGTCTCTATCTCTCTACTTTTGTGGCGTCTCTATTGAAAAACCCGTTAAGAAACGACTATGGTATCACTTATTAATTTTGTCGGTATTACCATTGAACCAACATTATTAAAGTATAATAAGTGATAGATGAGCGTGAAAGAATTAAATTTGACAGAGATAGGAAGTATTCGTAAGGGCTCCTTTAAGGTTCTATCTACTATTCGAACATACATACATAGATCAAGATATATCTGTATTTTGTTAACAAACCTTATAATCGCGATTGTTTAACGATGGTGGACTGGAATAACAGTGTAATGACGCACGTGTGACAGCTGTCTAGTCAGCGATCTTGTTTTAGTAATTTCAACAAGTTTCAAACCGCTGATTTTCTGCCATTTTTGGCAGAGTTGTTGTTTTGATTTTGAAGCACACGCTTCATTTCTATTCAATAAAAGCGCCAAGTGTCGTGAGCATTTCGAAAGGTGATGGAAAGTCGCTATCGAACGGTCATTTTCATTTCACCACCGCATCATGTTGAAAAAGTGTTGGCTGGCGCGAAGTGCCATAAACGTTATTGCAAACACATATACAGGTATTTTGTATATGTATACTCGTATGTAGTGATTGTATTGACAACGTATGTGCATACATACATATGTACACATGTGAACTCGCATTAGCGCCAATTGCTACTCGTGGGCTGCCAGTGGAAAGTTGTCTTAATACTCTTGGGCCAAATGTTCAGGCGTTAGAGAAATGTTGCAACTTGTTGCTAACGGGTTTTTAGCATTTAGGTAAATATTGAAAAACGAAAAAACAAAAAAAAATACGCCATCAACTGGTTATTTGCCTTCCAGGCGGCTTAAAACCGAAATTGAATTAAGCTTTGTACGAATAATAAATCGTTGAAAGCGTTTTTGGCGTAGGCTGCGATATCTCTCAAACTCTCATACATACGATTTAAAACAAAAAAAAAACACTTCTTTTTCTACATTAATGTTCTAAAAGTACCCATTCGATATTATGTAATTATGCTCGCGCTTCCTCCAATCGTTGAAACTTGATATACTGAAGATCAACATAATAAAAAATTTATAATTGGACTCTCCGTACCCGTAAAATTTTTATTTTAAAATTTTCGTTATTTTTTTAACATACCTCGTTCGAGTCACACTGACAAGCAGATTTGCTCGGAACAAGTTAGTAGCATCCCTCTTACAGTTTGGAAGTGGGTGAAATCGGGTGATAACCCGGTGAAGACAAATAATGTTTTTAAGCTGTGCCACTTTATGTTTAAAAGTAGTCGAAATTGGAATATAAATTCTCTTGCACTTTGATTCTGAATATGTGAACCTTAGTCATAGTCGACTTTTCCCGAAAATATCTGTTAGTCTGTGAGATAAATTATCATGGAAGAGTATATTTTCCTGATAATAAGGTGCATAAAAAATGGGTAACAATCCCTATACGTCTAATATATGATTGTGACAAAAAAATACCCGGAAAAAAACGTGAAATATTTAATTAATCATTAATATTTATTTTATCGCCTTCAAAGTAATTCCCATCAGATGTAAAATACTTCTGCTTATGATTTTTCCAGTCCCCGGAACAGTTTTCATAAGAAGAACTTTTTGGGATGGCATTCAGCTCTTTCAACGAATTCTTTTTTTCGCTTCGGTCGACCGAATCCACGTTTCATGGAGTGGCAATTACTGTTTGGAGAACAAGAAAAAATCACACGGAACCAAATCTGGTAAATACCACGAAATGTTCTTCCACAATTCTGGCCGTTTTCAACGGATGTTCTTACGCAAATGCCTTAATGCGGCCAAATAGAACTCCATACTGACCGCCTGTCTCTCCGAAACAAATTCATTATGCACCAAGCCACGAATGTCGAAAAAACGATAAGCACACGATTTTTGAGCGGTTTTGGTGTGGCGTTTTTGGTTTCGGCTCGGCATGTCAAACTCCTAAACACATGTCTCATCGACAGTTATAATGCTCTCCTTGAATGTGGGATCGGAATTCGCACGATCAAGCATGTCCAAAGAGGCCTGTTTACGGTACTCTTTTTGAAAAAAATTCCGATTTGTCGGGACGACTCAAGCAAGAACGATTTCATACTCAAAATATCCACCAAAACCATTCGAACCAATTTAATTTTGGCAACCGTGTTCCATCCGTTGACTCGTTCGGGCATGGCGAATGACAAGGGTGATGTTTTACTCCAAATCTTTAGACTTAGACTCTGCATATCCTCATAGGATCCCCATAGGTCTAACGATATATTTAAACTCTCGATGTAAAATGCGCCAAGCCATTCCATATGTCAGTCAGAGTTGCTGCTAATGGCGTTGAATTGGTCTTCGTGTACACTCTCAGAACGTGGTCTATTCGGTTGAATATTATTCAAAAATGACTGCTTGGTCTCAAGATCGGTGATAATTTTGCGAAAGGTGAGCGAAGCCCGAAAAACTGATTCTCTACAGAACGTGAATTATTGTAAGTTGAACGATTTATAAATGTTGTTAAGGCGTGAGTCTTTCCATGATGAAATGCCAAGCAATACTGAACAAAAGTAACGCCACAGCTTGACACGACTCACGCGTGATCTGTCAAAAAAGGCTATTGAAAAAGTGCATCTACAAGGATCATGGGTTATATATGTATGTGCTACAAACTCGAGGCAAACTTAATATTCCCTGTTCAGGGTATAAAAATTCTATAAGTGTATGTAAAAAACTCTCAAAGCACTTAATGCTGAGTAGTAATTTTTGTACACAATTGCATACATACGAGTACGATATTCATACGTTTATATACAAGTACATTCTACTTATAAGCACTTACGTAATTATTATATATTATATATACATATGTATATACTGGTCCATTTGCTTTGCGTATAATAATATTTTATCTGTATTATTTTAGCAATGACTTAATCAAACATTGTTATAAAAGCTTGAGTTATGTACAAATTTTCTCAGTGTCACCAATTTCAATATTTAAGTACACAGTTAAATTGAATATAACCGGTTTACATAATGATTTTCTGTATGTGTTGTATATGATATATTCATCAGTGGGTTGTGGGATAAAACCTCGGAAGCAACAAAATCTAGAATTATAGAAATTCTTTTACAAAAAGTAAAGACAACAGTTCATCAGACAATTTCACACTTAGACACTTTAAGAGTTTCTATATCAATACATATGTCAGCCATTGACAGGAGAACGAACAATCATAGACTCTTTTCGGACGAACAACAAAGCGAAAACCCCAAATAGTTTCGTAATTTTGAGCGAAGATCCAAAGTTTAAGTACACATACACTCATTATATGTGACCTGGTCTACGAAAAGGGAGCTAACGTGCGAAAACTAGTTTTCTGGGAAACAGCTGGTAAAAAAAAAAGCATCTCATCTTCCATCCGAATCAACTAAAAAGTGAAAATTGATTTTTTGACACCTAAGCCCCCTTTCCGTAGACCAGGTCACATATATATCCAAATTTTAGGGTGGTTCAAGAAAAAATAATGAAAGATTTACGAAGTAATCGTAAGAGACCAAATTAAATCTTTATATATAAAAAGTAGGTGTTACGTTCTTTGTCCGCAATGAACACCGCAATGAACCGATTTCAGTATAATTTAGCACACTGTGTTTAGTTCGAACTAACTTAGAAGGTAGGAGTACAAGCAATTCATAAACAAAAAATACAGTGAAAGCTCTATTAAATGGACGCTCTTTTAACCCGATATCTCCATTAACTATGCACATTGTTAATGTTTATTTAGTACAATCCATTAAACGGGCAACTTTCTTAACTGGACAGAAAGACTGGTAACCAGATATTGAGAAAGCAAATTCGTTATTTTTTCCAATGAAATTTTTTTGTATGAACATATTCAAAATTAAACCTCAAGTATCACAAAAGCGGTTTTGCTGCCGACAAAAACGGTTATTCGTAAATAAAATTTTCACCGTATTGAATAGTTTATTATATAAATAATAGTATAAAATGTATACCACAGCAACACGTGACCGCATTCCCTAGTTTCTTATACATTTTATGAAACGAAATGTGTTTTTCAGAGTACTAAGCATACAAAATTTTGGATTTTTTTGATCCACCCTAATAACGTGTTATATTCTGTATTGTGTCCCCATTGAGTGTGTTTGCGGTAACATTTTAATTGCTTCGCACACTTTAATTAGTAGTTTAATGGAAACAAAGATTTCAAAGCAGCAAATGAAATATTTTTTAAGTCTCTGTCGTCTTGTCGTTAAAAAATCGTTTGGCACTAATCATCTTGCGCCGCTGCGGGGTTCAATTTGCTGAATCGATGTCATTGTGTTGTTGAAGAAAGTTGCAAGATTATTTTCAAATTCTTGGTAATCAATACTATTTACATAAAAAATGACGTGTTCTCTGCTTTGCAAACCATGTTTATTGTATTCGCATTTTTTCAATAATTGCACTGGTTAACAAAATTTAAATTTTTTAAAGGTAAATTTTTTAAATTTTGAATGTATTAGCGTCCCTAAGCAATAAGACGTGATTGAAAAAACTTAAGGTAGCAGTCTGGTAACTTGGGTTAAAAAAATCGAAAATTTTTGCTTAATTTGAAAATACAATGTCTTGAGATTATATAATACTATGGAAATTGTGTGACTGAAATTCAAAATATTTCGGGAGTTATAACGAGTTTCCTAGAGCGCCTCGGAGTCCAACTGTTAAGGGCGACCGACTTTAAACGTGTTTTTCTCAAAACATTGTTTTTCTGGACGGCCCGGGTCCTAACTTTTTTTCATACTGAACCGATTGCTTTCAAATTTCTACAGGCTCTTCTACATATTTATCGTTGTCGTCGGTAGTAACGAGAATTTTTTTCACTCCTAACTTTTAATTTTACAACCTTTTTTTTGCTAAAAGCATATGTATTATTAAGGACATATTAGACCCAAAGCTTTGTTTACCATCATCAAGTTCATTTATTGAGTCTTTGTCATTTTTATACCCTCAACAGGGTATATTAAGTTTGTCACGAAGTTCGTAACACCCAGAAGGAAGCGTCGGAGACCCTATAAGGTATATATATAAATGATCAGTATGTTGAGCTGAGTCGATTTAGCCATGTCCGTTTGTCTGTCTGTATATACACGAACTAGTCTCTCAGTTTTTAAGATATCGTTTTGAAATTTTGTATACGTTATTTTCTCTTCAAGAAGCTGTTCATTTGTCGAAACTGCCGATATCGGACCACTATAACATAAAGCTGCCATACAAACTGAACGATCGGAATCAAGCTCTTATATGGAAACTTTCCCATTTAACGAGATATATTCACGAAATTTGGTATAGAATATTTCCTAAGACAACAATGTAATCTCCGAAGAAATGGTTCAGATCGGCTTACTATAGCATATAGCTGCCATACAAACTGAACGATCTGAATCAAGGGCTTGTATGGGAAACTTTCGCATTTGACGTGGTATCTTCACGAAATTTGGTATATATTATTTTCTAAGGCAACGGTGTAATATCCGAAAAAATTGTTCAGATCGGATTACTATAGCATATAGCTTCCATGCAAACTGAACACATATGTAGTTACTATCATAAATGCACCTGTGAAGGGTATTTAGCTTCGGTGCAACCGAAGTTAACGTTTTTTTCTTGTTTGACTTAAGATTTCCTTGACAATTTTGGACAATGTTCACAAAACATTTTCCTGGCGAGTTTTTCCTGATCATTCAGTTTTCTTTCAAAGCTCTTAGTTTTTATCAGGTTTATAATTTGCGCCAAGTCTTCTTCTTTGTTGTTGTATATGTTAGTTTGGTTTTCGAAGGCAAAATCAAAGGCATGAATTTGAATCAAATTAATCTTGTGACTCTTCATATTCTCCTTTATTTGTCTTATTTGCTACAGAACTACTCACTTTCAAATGTTTACTTTTTTTGTGCTGAATTTTTTCAAATTATTTTGTTTTTTAACGATATGCTTATATTTCAGGCTACCTTTACAAAATACTAATTACATGCCTGATTGATTCCTTAGAGTTTCAAATACCATTTTTTGCTCAAAGGGCAGAAGGTAGTTTAGAAGTTTCCACCAATATATTCGTGTGTTCTATCTACATAAATATGTATGTATACAAAGATCTGTAGTACGTTATGTAGTTTCTTATCGCTGTCGTGTGCCATGAAACGGCAACTGGATTTTTAAAAGCATCGTTTATGCGTAAAGTCACATTTATGTTTGTTCTGTGATTATTCATCAAAGTACCGAAGGTCTTTGGTGTTCCTCGCTGACTTCTATGTTATATCTGGCACTGCAGTTGTATTATTCATTGATTTTCTGCGAAATTGAACTGTTTATTCAGAACGCAATGGTGTACCAGTGCAAGAAGCTTGTTGTATGAGGCTATGAAGTTTATTCTTGTATTAAAGTTTTAGAAGAGAACATGTACATATACATATATATGTAGTTATAAATGTATTTATACACACATTACAATATCTTCTCAAAATAGGGTGGTTCATCGAGAAGAGTATATAAAATATCACCAATGTTGTTTAAAAAATATGTATGTATATATATAAAAATATATAATATATGCCACTACGAATTAATTTGTTTTCCAAATGATATCTATATTGTTTTGATGAAATTTCCATCAAATTTACATTTTCTATATATGTAAAAGGTATGTTGAGATTGCATCTTTATACGGAAGTTGGTTGGTTTATTGTAGTTGTTGCATCGGCAGAAAACCTCCCTAAAGTAATGCGGGAGAATGCTGCCGAGTTAGCAATCGTTGATCGGATAAAAATGCATGTTACCAAAATCCGAATGTCGTGGGCTCTTTGTACTTCCGTGTGATAACCAAATTAAGCCTTAGCCAATTACTCCAGCATTTCGTCGAATCTTTCACTTTCGTAATTTTTTGAAGTTGGGATCTTAAGGTTAGGTAGCCTGGAATGATCCATACATTGTTACTAAATTACGCTTTGCCTAGAAATAAAGCCTTTTTGGCCTTTCCACCATCAAGAAATAGTGTTCAACGACATGGAGGAATTTATAATAGCAATATAGTGAACTACTTATTTGTAGAGGGACCAGCTGATTTTCATTAACTTTCAACTGCTATATTTTGCGTAACTTCAATGCATTTGGTAGCCCTTCTGCAAAGCTTTTTATTCTTGGATAATCACAGTCTTATATAATTAAACGCTTTACTTGTATTGAGCCACATTAAGGTTCTTATATTTGGAGAGCCTAAAAAGTTATACTATAACGAATATGAATACGATAGCAAAACTCGAGGTACCACACCTATAGAGAGATATTTTCAAGCTGTAACATGAATATTATACTCACAAGAGTAAGATAATACAGATAGTAATTTGTATTTACTGCGAGGCAATTTAGTTAGATTATGTTTTATGGCTGATCCCAGAGTTGGAGATCATATATGGGCTACTAAGAACAAGAAATTTTTGAAGCCATTAGAAAAATATTGAAAATATGAAACATTTTTGAGCTACCCTATTATATATGAAGGCGGTATTCTCCACTGTTTCCATATGCTTGTGTGTGTGAATCTGTAATTGCTGACAAAGTGATGAATTGTGCGAGCTTTCAGCATTTGAATGCCTTTTGAGAAAACTCTGCCAAACAATTCATTGCCATTTTTCATGTGTCAACAACAAAACTTTGTCTTTATCAAATTTAATTAATAATTAACTTTCATATTTAAATGAAAAGCTTTTCAATTCGTAAACAAACACTCAATTTTATTCAGTTCGCTTTTATTTTCCCTCATTTTGTTTATTGCAAATATCGTACATATATATAATAGTATGTTCGAGAGCAAGTTTTTTTAAAACTCTGTGTGTGTATGTGTGCACTTTCATGTACGATTCAATTTGAGTTATCGTAATCGTGGTAGAATTGGCTGGAATATCAAAAATTGACATTCATTAAATTGAAGTCAATTGCTTTTGCACAATTTGAATGTATTAATCATTCCGTTACATGACACACTGTTGCTGTAATAAGCGTGTTTTTAGTGTATATACTTAAACATTACCAAATGGAGGTGTCTATTAAAAAAGTATTAGAAATTAGTGTGATTCTAATAAATATTTATATACAATACTAATATAACATTGAATCTGACAGATGAGGCTTTAACGATATATACGATTTAGTTATGCATACAGGTCGTTATCTGCATAACTGGACAGTTTGACAACTTTTTTGGTATTCGTGGATCACGTTCAGGGAAGACTGCAAATTATGTATAGATATTCAATTAAATATTAATTCTCTCCCTTAGAATTTTCGTTCGGTTTGTTTCACTACTACATTCTAAAGGGTAATCGATTTTGAGGTTCCCTACTTTTTTGAAGAAAAAGCACAGAAAATCCATATTTAATGGGGAATGTTTATTATCATTCCAAAAAATTTTCTCTATCATTTTTTTTCTTTTTTTCTTTCAAATGTTGGCCGCGGCTGCGTCTCAGATTTTTTCAGATTTTCGATGATTCGTTCCAGCGTTTCGACTGGTAACTGGCAAATGACACGCGTGCTACAAGGCCTGCATTGAAGCGGGATTGTCCGTATGGGCTTTAGATTTTACATATCACCACAAAACAAGGTCTGACGGTATAAAACCACTCGAAATTGGTGGCCAATCAATCGGCTAAAACTGTGAAATTATCTGCTCATCGAAGTCTTATCTCAATAAACCGATTGATTGACGCGATGTGTGGAAAGTGTCGAAACCAAATGTGGCCGAGATCACGAGCTTAATGATGATTCCACCGGCCTACAAACTTCACTAAACCGTTGTTTTTCTGAATGAAATGGCAGCTCTTGAATCTCTTCAGGTTGTTGTACGCCCCAAATAAAGCAATTTAGCTTATCTACATACCTATTGAACCAGAAATGGGCCTCATCGCTGAGCAATATTTGGCTCGAAAACGTTGGATCTTCTTGGAACTTTTCAAGAGAAGAAGGCTGAGAGGCTTCAGCTCTTACACAAACTGTATTTTGTGCGTTTTCAATTGTAAGATCTCGACGTAAAAGTACCAAGTCGTCCCATACGTCAGTCCGAGTTGGTGCGAATAGACTATCGACGGTCTTCGTGTACATTCTCAGCTTGACTGCGAGCTGGACCTATTCTAACTAATCACACTGATCATTTAAAAACGTACTTAGTATACTCTTACGTTTCCTTATCGTTGCTACACACTCCCCTTTTCAGGGAGTAATCATTACGCATACGCATTACATCAACTTTGTTATTATGAACATTGGCCAATTGATTACTGGGTTATGAGCAATGTTATTCTCTGTTGACTGCATGCCTTGCGGCGCACACAAAGCTCGCTGCTTTGTTGCGCCTGTAGCTATGCTAAAATTTCGCTACATGAAAAAATAATGTGAACTGAACTTTCTCACTGTCGTTGCCATATTTAAAACACATATAGATAAAAGTATATGAATTAATTCTGCTAAAAAAAAAAAAAAAATACAATTGACGAACGTCACTAACTAGAATCGCCATAAGAATGTTTATGTGATGGAAGTTCACCTGTGTTTCAAAATATTAAAATTTAAAAAATAAATTATATGTCAAATATTTTGATAATATTATAATTTTTTATTATTTTCAAACTGTTTTATTTTTATTTTTATTCTTATTATTATTTTTGTTTGTTTCAACTTTATATTAAAAAATGTGTGAAGTTTTTCAATACTTAAGCATAGGCTCTCTTATATTAGTCTTTAGGCTCTCTTACAACTCATCTTTCGCCTACCTCGTCTAGCATAAAAGCTACGAATGCTTTTAGTTTTTAGCCAGCAACAAGCACTTTTCTTTTCTTATCGTCCGCTATTCTTTTTATGAATTTTCACTTTACATTCAATCTTAACGTTAAGGCTATTTGGCATCTGCATTGTGTTGCCTGCAAAGAATGATTGGCAACAAATATTATTCTTTTGTTATTCGTTATGCAATTTGATCTTAAAGTCTCCAAGGCTTAAGCTTTTGTCTAAAATAACTATAAGTTTATACATTCGTTCATAAATATATTTACACATTTGTATATATGCATACTTAGGTCCTAATATACATATACATACATATATTTGGTGCGAATAAAAGCAAATGCACAATGTCAATATTTTCTTGCCTCCTAAAATGGCCTTCAATTCAAAAGACGAAAGTGTAAAGTGGCACAAGACATTAAAAACAAGCTTATAATTTCTTAGTCGAGATTTATTGTAAGGTGGCGGCAAATTATGGTGCGCGAAATGGGAAATTATAAAATATTATTGAAATACGGTAGACGCAATTAGTTTAGCAGTAAGATTTATTATTATTTTAGGTTATAGTAGTTACTTTTCTGCAATCAATTGGTTAGAGATTTCTATCTGTTCTGAGCTATTTGTTTCAATTTTATATTGATATTTTCATATTTTAGCTAGCTTTATCCTCTCCTAGTTATTCAGAAGATCTTCTCATGCCTTTTCTATGCTTATTCCTTCCTTTGGTAGACAGATAGGGAAAAAGATAAGATAAGATACATCCTCGGAGTACAGAATCTTATAAAGCCATAAACTCTGCAAAGAAAATACATCTTAATTTATGGTTCAAACTTGGCTATTAAACTAAGGTAGCTAATTCCTATATCAAACAGGAGTATCTACGTAGTGGGGTCCCAAGCTTTTAAGTTAACATTTTCAAGTTCAGAATTATCTTCCTCTTCTTAATTGGTATAGATACCGTTTACGCGGTTATAGCTGAGTTTACAACCGCGTGCCAGTCGTTCTTCCTTTTCGCTGTTTGGCGCCAATTGGAGATTCCAAGTGTAGCCACGTCCTTCTCCATCTCCAATGCAATAGAGATCTTCCTCTTCCACTGATATAACCTACCCAGCGTGGCCGCTGTCTCTTAATTCGCTGAACTATGTCAATGTTGTGGTATAACTCGTACGGCTCATCGTTCCATCGACTGTGGTATTCTTCGTTACCAATGCGCAAAGGACCATCAATTATCCACAGAACTTCTCTGTCGAAAACTCGCAACTCGCGACTCATCAGCTGTTGGCATCTACAGCAGGACGGGGAGGATGAGTGACTTGCAGAGTTTGATCTTTGTTCGAGAGAGGACTTCACTTCAATTGTCTACTTAGTCCAAAGTACTACCTGTCGAAAAGAGTTATAAGAGATAGACAAAATTATATATGACTTCGAAGTTAAGACTGTCAACAGTGAGTCCGGGTGCCGCACCCAAAGCACGGCACAGGTTTTAGATGGGCCTCGAACCCGACCAATGTGGTTTAGTGTGTCCATTCTGCACGGCCAATTGGTACTGAAAATGCTTAACATTCTCAAGGCGCTGAACAACGCCTTGATTTAATCCGCTGTGCTTTTGAGCGCCGTGGGATAAGGCTGTCGTCAGCAGTTACACACCGGATGTTGTCAACAGTGAGTTACCTCGCATCCTTATCCAATCAATGAATGATATTAAAAAATATTATCGTCGTACGCCAGCAGCGACACTTATAGAAGATTGCACCTTTTTTATTCAGGTCTGTATTCAGATCATCTTATTTCAACCCTTAATCCAGCAAATTTGATATTTCGGATCTGATCTTTGGCATTAAAAACTAATATCTCAGCTGATGAGCTTAGTTCTGTTGCTGAATATTTTCAAATTCAGACATTTAAAAAGACAAACAAATGATAAATTCGTAATCTTACTAAACCTTAAAGAGGGTTTGTTAAGTTTGTCAAGAAGTTTGCAATTCTTAGAGAAAAATGTCGAATATACTATAAAAAAATATTTGTACATGATCAACATTATGCCCTGGTCAGTTGTGCCAGGTCTGTTAGTCTGTCTGAAGGACATATTAAAAAAGTGAAGGATATGGTGCTTGAAAATAGCAAGAGAGCTCGATATCTTTCGAGAGTCTGTTCGAATGATTTTGATGGATATTTTAGGTATGAAAGTCGTTCTTGCTCGACTCGTCTCGATTAAGCTGAATTTTTTTTTAAAGAGTACCGTAAATAGGTCTCTTTGGGCATGATTGATCATGCGAATTCCGATCCTCCGCTCATGGAGTCAACAGTCTTCGGAATGGAGGGGAAAAAAACGATCCGAAACCAAAAAAATGCACGCCAAAGCCACTCAAAAAACAAGGTTTTGCTCATTTTCTCTATCGATTTTCGTAGTTTGATGCAGCATAAACTTATTCCGGAAAACAGACGGTCAAAAGGAGTTCTATTTGGCTGTATTGAGGAATTGTGGAAGAACAGTGCATGGATTTTGCACGATGATAATGCACCATCACATCGAGCCACTATTGTGACCGAATTTAAAGCCAAAAAATGCAATTAATATCATCGATCAACCACCGCCTTCACCAAATTTGGTTCCGTGTTATTTTTTCTTGGTCCTTAAAATGAAATTGGCGTTTTTTGGCATCCGTTTTCAGTCCATCGTCCCAAAAAGTGCTTATGAAAAGTGTTTTGAGGACTGGAAAAATCGTTGGCTTCAGTTTATTAAATCTGGTGGGGATTACTTTGAATGAATAGTTAAATATTTTGCTTTTTATTTACAATTACTGTTTTGTCACAATGTACGTATGTACATATCACCACTACAGTACAGCATTTAAGTTAACGCTTTTAATTCCAAAAAATTCGAGACGACTTTAGAAACTAGAATGAGGTGCTTTTAATTGCGTTACTGAACAACTGGAGATACCCACTTATGTGTAATTATAGACATGTGTATGCATGACTCGTACACACAGTACATGCGAAGTGTGTGTTTGACATCGATGCAGCGGTGTTTTGGGGCGCTGACGCTTAGTCTGTTGCGTGCATTTGCGGAAGTATTTAGCATAAATAAACAATAGTTAACACTTCAGGCGAACGCAGTATAGCGTAAAATGCAAAAGGTGGTAAGAAAAATAGTTACAGTATTTATCACGTACATACACACAAACAGAAAAGAGTGGGTGCAAATAAAATTTAGGTGTAAAGAAGGCTTAAAAATAAAAAATAAATGCCACAAGAAATAAAATAAAGTTATATAATTCATATAATTCAAACTGCCTTATTGTACACAAATACCTGCATACGCACACGTTTAAATATGTGTGCGCAAAAAAAGTACTGAAATTAGAGTAAAGGCGCACAGACACACGCACACCGCATGGGAATGTTGTCTCGCTAATAAAGGTGTTAGTTAGACCGACTTCATAGTGCTTAGGTGACCGCCAATAATGTGCTCTATGCCCAAGCGCAAGCGCAATGACGGACTGATCGGCTACTAAAAATGGTAAAAATTGTTGAAGCTGGTCTACAGCTAATGACGTTGATGGCCATCGAGTTATTGAAAATGCTGAAGCGTTACTCGAATTGAGACACATATTTATTACGAGTATGTACTTATCATGTATGTTTATTCATGAACGTAGTTCTAATATTAAGCAAATCAAATGTGTAATGAATTTTAAAGTACTAAGCTTGATTAAGGGATCTTGGGAGCTGCAATGGTTTTAAAACTTAATATGAAGATTTGCCGTGGATGTTGTGACCTCTAAAAATGTTATTTTCACATAAAAAAGGGTGATCCATTCGAGGTTCCCTAGCTTTTTTTTTTTTAAAGAAAAAACACAGACACTTCAAATTTAATGGGAAATGTTTACTATCATTCGAAGGAACATTCTTTGGCGTATAATTTTTGAGGATTATCGCTTTGAGGTGTTGACCGTGGCTACATCTGAGATGGTACATCCGTTGAGGCCATTTTTCACTCCAAGGCCAAAATCCAACCGGGTTTGTACGCACAAACTTTAGATTTTATACATACCCACAGGAAAGAACCTAACCTATCACACGATCTTAGTGCCCAATCGACCGGCCCCATACGTGAAATTATCTGCTCACCGATACCTTCTTTCAATAAATCCATTGATTGATGCGATGTTTGGGAAGTAGCGCCGTCTTGTTGAAACCAAATGCCGCCGAGATCACGAGCTTCAGTTTCAGGCATCAAATAATCGATTGTCATGGCGCGATAATTGTCGCCATTAACAGTTATGTTCTCATCGGCATTATTTTTGAAGAAGTATATTTCGATGATTTCACCGGTCCACAAACCACATCAAACCGTTGTTTTTTCTCTTCAGGTTGCTCTTCGTTCCAAATGCAGCTATTTTGCTTGTTTACATATCCATTGAGCCAGAAATGAGTTTCATCGCTGACCAAAATGTAGCTCGAAAACATCGGATCTTCTTGGAACTTTTCAAGAGCCGATAGAGCGAAGCGTTGTCGCTTGGGAAGGTTGAGCAGCTTTAGTTCTTGTATAGGTTGTATTTTCTACGCTTTCAATTTAAGATCTCGACGTAAAATCTCGTAAGTCTTTTATCTTATTGTGAAGCTAAGGCTTAAGAAAAATCATGAATTTGTTATTGCTGCGGAATGACTGGACTTTCGATGATGGTGAGGAAAGGGAGTTGTAGGAGTAGGTAGCAAGGTCGTTGGGGCAAAAGCGGTAACGGTCGGGAGACTTTATGTTTATTGTCCTTTACTGGAAAACGGATTTACACGCATGTGCGGTCGTTTATTCCGAAACTGAATGCGTTCTTGGGAAAAGTTGGAACGTCCGAATATTTCCAAGTTGTTCTAAATCATAATCAACATTTTTTTTTAAATGTTTTCGTCCACGTTTGAAGGGGTCGTCATTAAAACGGGGGTCCGTGGCTGTTTCTCCTTTTCATGTATATTGTTTGGCTACCCAGAGGATACTTGGTCAATGACCAGAAGTCGTGAACTGCATGAGCTATATGTAAAAGAGTCGTTTCTGGCGACTCTCCTCACTTGCAGGTACTTTTGCACATGTCTCCAACCTCCATCACCACCCACCATTTTTTAGTACCGAATTCATCACCCGAATTCTATTTATTCTAAAATTTTCTCAAAATAATATATTAAATTCTGGAAAAAGTTCGAGTTAAAATATACCGTATTGTGTGTGCTAGAAAAGTACATATGTAGTTAGTTGCGCTCTCTCCCTTTACTGAGCAACAGAACGAGCGCCCAAGTAAAGCATGCAATGTTGTCGATGTCAAAAAAAATAAATACAAATACTACTCACGAAATGAGCTGTTTTCACGAAAAAAATAATATAAACCTACACATAAAAAGAAGCATGTATAAAAACTGAACAATAACTAAGTGAAAAAATCGTAATTCGAATTACTCCCGCGAGACCACGACTTCGACTATCATACGCCTCCGCAACAGCTAATATAGCTTCTACTAAGCCAGCAACAAAAAAATCGCAACGCAAAAATTTAAAAAGCACATTTGAATACAACAACATTACCGCCGTTTCAACGTCATCATTAGGTTCGCGCCACGAAAATGGTCAAAATTGTCTGAACCGGTGCCGGCATTGTGGCTTAGACAGCGAACGCGGTTGACGATAACGGCGGTGAGTAACGACACACCAACACAAGCGAACAACCGATCAGGAATGACGACTGATCTACAGATCACAAAGCAACAACAACAGAGCTACCAATAAATAATATTTAGCAGCAGCCAGCGCAACAACAACGCCATCAGGCGGTGCAGCCAACGATTGGAGTTCGAGTTTTTTGCTTTGATTTTGCGCTGACGGATTTCGGTTCGCCACTCTCGCAGCAAACACGTTTCAGCATTAGCTACGAATTACAAAACAATTATTGCCAAGTTTGCTAGTACGTCGAGACTTGGTGGCTCAGTTGCTTGGGCGCAGCGGACGTGTTAAGACCGGAACGTGTAACAACGCACAATTGAAATTTGCTTATTAATACAAGGCGAGTCGAAGTAGCGCAGCGCTCAACGGAACTTCTTACCTCAACCGCTGAGAGGCGGTGGAAAACTGCAACGAATCGGTGGCAAAGAAAAAGTCGACGATAAAATAGAAAATCAACGGAAATAAAGTTCAAAACATCACATCCACAACCACAAGCATTCAGTTTCGTGACAGCATTCAGACTAGAAGCTGTAGCCGTTTACGGTTACGCGCGGCTCAAATTGCGATAAATTACTGACAATTGCTATAATTAAAGTTAAAGAAATTGTGCACCGAAAACTGTTAAGTAATAGTCGAACTCGTCGTCTGCTCGTTTATTAGATATTACGCGACATCACCGCGCTTCGATTCGATTCTCGCCGCCAAATTCGTTAAACGCGCTTGCGAATGTCGTTCTTTCGAAACTTTCGCGCGAAAACGCGTAGTAAGAGTACGTCTCGCGACACCACACCTGTGAATACGAACTCACGTCCCGGCAGCGTGATTAGCAACACAACGACGCATACACTTGGCTCATATTCTTCGCGTCGTGAATCGATTGATTCGCGCACTGATTCACTGCTCAATCGTAGCGATACCTTCATACTGAACTCCGATCAGGAGGATAAAGAGGAAAGCAAACAGAATTCGTCGAACAGCTCAACGCTGGAAAAGAAGTCCAAAAAATCGAAAGTTCTAAGTAAATTTGCCACTTTTACCAAACGCAAGAAGACGCCAACGCCGGAAAAAGTCGATAACTTGGAGCATCACCCGAGTGATAATGCCACCAACACTTACTACAAATGGAAAGCGGATGGTCCGACTTCGGCTCATACATTGGATTATGATTCACAGTCGGATCCGTTTAATTTCCTATACGAACAACATTCCAGTTTAAAAGAAATGCAACAGGGCAGTAGTAGTGGCTCCATGTACTCATCGCACAGCTCCAACTCCAGCGTACACAATCAGCCTTTTGACTCATCCACCTATCGCAAGGGCAAAATACCAACACAATTAAAGGAACAACTGTCACAGCTGAAAACACAAACCAAGCCCGACTTGCACGAAGATGAGGAACCTACGGCTGAGCAGGAGTCTGCGGCGGATAAATATAAGACAGTGACGCTCAACAGTTTTCGAAAGTCGTTTCGTGAAAAATTTCTACTGAATCAACACAATCCACCACATAATCCCGCCTGGTTTGTGGAGGTTGAACCGCCCAAATGCGAAACGCTAGCGCGCTATGAATCCAAAGAGAATCGTCCCGACTTTCTTGTTTTCGAGAATGAGAATTACCGCCCTAATTCACGTTCACCGGTACGTGATAGCAAGGAGCGCACACCACGCAACAACAGTCGTTCACCGGTTAAACGTAACGAGACATTCCGCATGGAACGACCGACATTCGATGCGACCAAAACTAGTATAGAACATCACAAGGGCATAGCTACGCCGGCGGAACCATCGATACGCATTGAAATTAAGAATTCAATAGCGCCGAATATGCCCTCACGTATGGTGCCGGTGGGCGTGGCGAAACCCATGCTCTCGCCGCACAATATGCAGGAAAGCTATCACAGTACAACGGCGCGCAGTAACGCGGCGGTCACCGCCAACGCTGTACAGCCAATTAAGCCGAATAAAGTGGTTGGTCGTGATAAGTCGCCGCTGCATAACTGGGGTAAGCCGATCACCGTCACACCGGTACGCTATCCAACGGCTGCCAAAAGCGGCRCAACAACAACAACGACTGGCCGTTACCAAACATTGGTGCAAATACGCAATGAGGCCAATGCTAAAGCGGCGCCCACACCAAATCAGACGCAGCGGTCACCAGTGAGCCGCAGCCGTCTATCTACGCGCATACAACTGGGAGGAGCTGGCGGTTCGCCCACCTTACAGAAACGTCTCAATACGCCCGGTACACGCCATTCACTTGCCACACCCTTACAAACGGCGACGCTCAATAGCTATGAACTGCTGAAAAACACGCCAGCATTGGCAACTAAGTCCGCCGTGGAGCAACGGAAGCTGCAACAGCCAAAGCACACTTACTTTGGTGACGCGGCCCTGCACACCGCGAACAGTAACAGCAATGGTAAAAACATTTCGACGACTACATTTTCGATGGGTCGCACGCCGGTTCATTCAACTATCGGCGGTTTCGGCGGCGCCAGCAGCTATGCAACGTCTGCGAGTCGGCTGCAACAACCGCAAGTGCTGCGCGCAACTGGTGGCGGTGCCAACTACCGAACGCAGCAGCAGCAGCAGCAGCAGCAACAGCAACAACAACACCAGCGTGTGCTTGTGCCAATGCAGAGGCGTTCGCGATCGCCGATCAAAATACCATGGCGTTGAGCGGATCAGTGATGGTTTAGCTGGTGGCTTTTGTACTGCGTGGGCAAGTTGGGGTTCGCTGCCTGGCTAATGGTGGTGTGCGTGCGCGGGAGTCGTTGCGTTCTACGATTTTTTCCAAATATTATTAGCAGATATATATATATATATAGATATATTTTTGCCAATTTACCTTAAGAAATTGCTGCAGCAAACCGGAAATACTCATTTCTCGTGCGGACGGCTCCGTGTAAATCGGTTTCGACAATGAAATTCACTAAAAAACTGCTAAATGATTAATACAACAAGCATAACTGTCGCTGACTGATTAACATCTGCATAAAATAATTATTTAGTACTTGATGATAATAAAAATGGACTGAAAATCAGAAGCGCACATTTCGAATCCAAAACGATTGTGTTGTAGCACCAAGTAATTAAATACAAAAAACAACAACACAAAATTCAGAAATACCAATTTAAAATATTAATATTTTTGTATATGTATGTATATAAAATTGAAAAATTAATGACCGCATATAATTAAGCGGCACTTATTTAACTAAACTCCTATTTTTATACACTCACATGCATTCATAACTGTACATATGTTTATGTATGTACTTGCATGCAAAAACGAATGAAAATTGCTCAATAATTCAATAATAATGAGTATACTGAAAATGAAATTACTTTGCGTTTTTTTGTTTTGTTTTTCTGTGTCACCTTGAGGTTCATGGAAATGGTAATTAAGTGGTTTTCTGCCTAAAAGGTGATCTTTGCCTCAGAGATGAGATCAGCCCTTGAATATTGAGGCAGTTTGTAAATGAAGCGTAGTTACATGCCTTTTGCGCTTATAGTATTATACTACTGAGTGGGCGAAGTGTGATGAAAACTTGAGAAAAGTGAAATCAAGACGACTTAATTTAGAAGCGGCTACAAAGTATAAATATTCATATGTAAATAGTTGGGCTTGCATGCGCGTAGTGAGTTAATATTTTTCCAATAAATGTTTCCTCTAAAGTAGGATCGGATCATCTACTAGCCATTGGCTTAGAAACATACTACAATGAGCAAAAAATAATAAGACTTTGTTCATAATTTTAAAGTTGTTAATTTATTCATCAAAATCTATGTCGTATCCGTCAAAATAATTCCCTGTGGCCCCAATACTTGTATCAACATTTTTTCCAATCCTCAAAACAATTGTTAAAGTCAATTTCTGGAATAGCCAACAATGCGCATAGCGATTCACGTTTAATGTCTTAATTTTACTCGAAACGGTTTACCCATAGGGGTTATTTGAGTTGGCTGCATAGCCAGAAGCTAAGTCAGGCGAATGCGGTGTTTGCGGCAGGATATTGATTGAAAACTTTTCAAAAAACTCACGATGAATCAATGCGTGCATTAACGTGGTGCAAAAACTAAGAGTTGTTGGCCCCTAATTCCTGCCTCGTTTTACGAATAACTTTATGCAAATTACACATAACACTTAAATAGTGCTCTTTGTTGACAATTTGTCTGGTCGTAAGGAATTCGGGGTGCACCACATCTCGATAATCAAAGAAAACTGTCAACATAACCTTGATTTGTGAACTGCTTTGACGTGTGTTTTCGGCTTCGATTAACTTTTGATACGCTATTCGGCCGATGGATCGTCTGTTTCCGGATCGTAAGTATGGATGGAAAACACATCGCTGGTAATAATACGTTGCATGACTTTCTGGTAGTCGCAAAGCATTGTTTCACAGACATTAACGCGACGCCGATTTTGGAAAAATTTAGTGATTCGTGCTTTCATTATTCTTAGGCTGATTCCAACAAATGTACAGCTACTTGGGCATAAAAAAGACGTGTGCGAATGTTCAGGCCGATATCTCAAAAATTAGTGTGCCCATATGCAGATAGAGGGACATGACTACCTCTTCTCAGTTCGTCATGGTGATCATGTGTATATTTTTAAAGTTTTCCAATATTTTCTTCTCAGCCAGCTGTCCTAATCGCGCATGAGAGCAGTTTCTAAGGAATTGGACAATTATTTACAATTGTTTCCCTAAATTCCGCTTACTCATAAGCACACTGCCGGAATTCGCTAATTTAATAAATTGCGTAAAAAATAATTGTAAAACTCACAATTGACTTAATATGAAGCCAAACACACTTATGATTGAATTATCTGCGTACTTGTGAAGAGAAAAATTTCTGGGTTGTACATTTCGAAAGTGTGAAGAGAAAATTCTCCGAAGGTGTAGCAATTTCCCGCAGTAAAAATGTTGTGAGACTGCTCAACACAACAATATTTTTCTTGTTTTCTTTATTTTATTTATTTTATTTATTTTTTTTTTTGCCAATGAAAACGTGTTAATTAATGCAAAAACAATCATGAATATACATTTGAATTTGTGATTTCGCGTGGATTTGTACTCTAGGTTGGTGACTTCTTGCTGTGTCGGCGGGGCGTCGCTGCCATAATCTGTCGGCTGTTGTATGCACCGCCGGTTGTTCACTTTGCCACTTACCATTCGCGCGATTAGTTTTCTTCAGCCACACACACACACACACATACACGTGCATTCAGCCGCAGTGTGAATGCTTTAAAGCCGAAATTCTCAGCCAGAAGCAAAGCAGGTCAGGTTGCAGTCGTATATACTGTAAAACCCGTCCAAATGTGCGACGCGAGCAGACGCGAGCATACTCGAGCACTCAAGAAAGACCCGAACGATTACTTACAATTGGATACAATGACACCAGAGACATAGTTTAAAGTCTACGTTAAGTGCGAACAACGCGCACAATTAAACAATGGCAATAACGATTGTTATTGTTATATATATATAAAATTAAACAATTAACTTAAAATAACTACCGACGAGGCAACAATTGCAAAGTTAAAGCGAGTTTAAGCTTGACTACTACGCTGGTTAGTTTAGTAGAGTTGCCAAATTTAATAATAGTAAGAACAAGTAAGGAAGAGCTAAGTTTGGGTATAACTAAACATCCCATACTCTTGCAGCTTGCAAGGATTAAAGTCAGGGAAGTACCTTCAGGTACATAAGGCTTGCTAGTTGTATGGAGCATATTGCAAGTTTTTACCCGTTTGAACATTGGATCGAAAATAGAGGATGGAGTTGATGCGGGGATATACTGTCCAGCGTTAGATATAAGGCGGCCTTTTAAGTTTAAGGTCTTTGCAACTGCGAAAGCCACGCAGCTGATCTCTAATGGAGACAGAGTCAACATCTTTGTAGACAGCCAAGCAGCAATTAAAGCGGTAACCACGTATCGCATATCGGCTAGTAGTGTCTTGGGAAGCAGGACAGTAAATAGTGTTGCCAGAAGCAGACAACTTTACTTTACTGGGTGCCAGATCACAAAGCATTGAGTGCAATGGAAAAGCGGACAAGATTTCTAAGAACGGGGTGCGGCTAAAACGTGATTAACATTGGGAAAACGATGCATTGTTTATACGACGATCTGGACTGCAAAAAGATCGGAAGTACACAAAATTCCTATTGGCACTCGATGTAAGAGACTGTAGAAACATGATCGGTATACTGACTGATCACTGTATGGTGGCGACACACGCTCGCAGAATGCGATTGACAGATTGAAAATACCTTAGGAAATGTTTTGAGCAAAGCACTAGAGAAACAATGGAGCATCTCTTGTGCACTTTTCGCGCATTGACAAGACTACGCTTGAAGCATTTGGGATCCCCACGGTATGATACATAGGAAGAGGTATCGATAGCGAGGTCACAGAGTCTATTGAAATTCGTATCAAGTGCCGGCATCCGAAAGAATGACTACTCTTCCTGAACGTTATAACTGAACTCCATCTAGTATCGCAACAGAAGTTAAAATGTAATAAAATAACAAATGGTTCTTTTATTTTTATCTTTTATATATATATATATTTATGTTTTAATTTCGTGTATTCTATCCTTTTTATGTTCCAAACATACTGTAATTTTTTAGATTTAAAATATTTATTTTTTACCTTATGTTGACTTAAGGCGGTAGTAAGGTATTATTATTATTTTTTTTTTGATTTTTTATTTTTATTTTATATTAATGTACAATATCTGAAGATTATTCTTTGAGAGCAATTAAAGCAAAATTGACGGAGATATAAGTAAGATATGTAAGTCTCCGCCCTCCGATTTGTTTGTGAACGGTTGTGAAACTTTAAATGTGTTTTTCTCACACCTCACGTTTTCGAAGAGGGTGAACTCTGTAGCTCAAAATCTACAGAACCGATCCTTTTGAAATTTTGCACAGTCTTCTTCATGGAGTTCTTTTTTTTATTTTTTTAACTTTAACTTATTTTTAAACAACAAAATTTCTGATTTTTTTTTTTGATGAAAAATCTGTATTTCGAGCTTCGAGCGTTGTAAAAAATTTAAAAATCATTAAAGAAAAAACTCGACAGCGTTACCTGAGGAAACTTATCAACTAATGAAATCAATTTGGTTTTTTTAATTTTAGATAATCTAGTCATGAGTTATACGGTTCACGGATTTAAAAATTTTTTTTTGTGGAACTTCTGCGAAGATTCTCTGTCGCCGGCTCATTTTTTAATATTTTTCTATGAAACTTTCACAGAATATTCTCTAAATAACATATAGTTATGCTATAATTATACAAACAAATAAATATTTGTTGTATCTTAAAAAAAAAAATATTGAAATTATTATTATTTTCTGTAGCCTTTGAAACTACATACTTATATGCTATAAACCGAAAGTAGAAAAATTAGTGTAAATATATATTATACTTTTAAATGAATCTGGGTTAAGTATATATACCTTTTACCCACGATTCCAGACTTGCCAAAATGTTTTTGTTTTTCACCATGGCTCATGAATGGACACCAAACAGTACCTTTCAGTTCTCTAGTCTAGTATTTGATGTAGAAAAATCATCGCATTATGAAACTACAAGAATTTTAAAAATCGATGTTTTCGTTTTTATTAAGATTTGGTTTTTGTTGGTGCTGTTTTAACTTTTTTTTGCAACTTTTTCGCTCATTAAAATACATTAACCAAAATACCTATATATCCGCAGCTCTTATTCTTAATATCATTCATATGTGTATCCATTACCATATATTTATAGCATTTTTACTGACATTTTTTATTTTGGTCTGATAGCAAGAGAAGTAAAAAGGTAAATTAACGTAGAGTCACACGAATGTTTATGATTACCTTTTTGTTAGATTCTCTGGCTATGCTGATTTTAATTATCGGTTAACTCTCACCTCAAGTTTAGCTGAGTTGTATAGAACATATATATATTTATATTTATACTTGTATTAGTATTAGTGTTATGCATATGCTTAACTTTTTCATATTAGTAGCAGAAGTTAATTCGACGCTGCCTTGAGTAGAGTAAGCAAAAATAGTAATGATTCAGCGCAAAGATTTTCAAATAGAGCAAATATGTCACCCATGAATATGTTAATCTGAATACATAGCTGGTGTATCGCAATCACGTAGGTTAACAAACTAGTACTGAACTTCCGATTCGTAGAATATTTAAATGCCACCATCTTAAACTATTGGAAAAGTAAGTTGATATTCAAGCGTTAAATTTCTGGCTGAATGGCTTGGTCAATAAACAAATATGCGTTATTGGTCCGGCAGCAATCCACACGTACTCCATGAGTCACCATTGCTTTTCGAAAAAATTACCTTGCTGCGGTTTATGGGCCGGCGGCGTCATTGGACCATACTTCTTCCGTGATGATCAATACCAGCACGTTAGTATAAATGGGAATCACTACCGCTCAATGATATCCGAATATTTTTGACCCGAAATGGATGATATGGACTTGAACAATATGTGGTTCCAACAGCATATCGAACGTGAAATTGCAGGAGTATTTGCTGATTTATGCTTGAAAACCCAGTTACATGCAATAGTGGTCCTATCTGAACAATTTATTGGGAGATTTTACTGTTAGATTGTATCTTAATCCTACCAAATTTGGTAATTTTTCAAAAAAAAAAAAAAAAAAAACAGATTTAAATATATGGACTTTCATTGGATCGGTCAGTTTATATGGCACATACATTCTATAGTAGTCCGATATCAGCGGTTTCGTCAAAATTCAGAGCGTTCCAAAGTAAACAGGACTTAAAAATAAAACAGAACAAATAGTTTTTTTTCGGCAAAATCAATTTATTTTTTTGAAAATGGTGTCCGCCTGCTTCAATACAGCTTTTTGCACGGTCCAAAAGCATGTCGAACGAGTGTTTTAGCTCGTTGGCCGATATAGCCAACAGTATGCCGGTGCAAGCATTTTGAAAGACCTTTACGTCTGCATAACGCTTTCCTTTCATGGGCAAATACATTTTTCCCGCAAAGGAAAAAGTCGCACGGTGCCATATCAGGTGAATACGGGGTGTGGTTAATGGTTGAAATGTGATTTTTGGTAAAATAATCGGTCACAAGCGTCGATCGATGAGACGGCGTTTTTGGTCGTCAATCAATTTGTGCTTAACCGACAGCACACACCTTTCGTAAGCCCAAATGTTCGATCAAAATGCGATAAGCCGATGTTTTATAGATGTACAATTCCATTTCCATGAATTTCAATGATGATTTCGGCTGATTTCTGAATTTCCGGTGATCACGGATTTTAATTGGCCTACATGTTGATCGTCATTTATGTCCTCACGACCACTTTAAAAACGTTGAAATCACTCGTGTACTCTGCTACGGGATAGGTAATCATCGCCATACACTTTTTTTTTATCAATTGAAATGTTTCGCTAAAAGTTTTACCAATTTTAAAATAAAATCTAATGTTGGCTCTTTGTTCGAAGCTCATTTTCGCACCGATAACACAAACATACTGGCACTTAAAACGCAATAACTTCACTTCCAATTAATGAAATATCATGAAAGAACGCACTTTTTACAGACAAGCATGGCTAAATCGATTCAGCTGGGCACGCTGATTTTTAATACCCTCAACAGTTTCCCTTATACATTTTATAGGGTCTCCGACTTTTCTTTCTGGGTGTAAAAAAATTAGTGGGAAATTTAATATATTTTTTGAGGGCATAAAAAAAACTATTTTATGAAAGATTATATAGAATTCTCAAACTACTTCAAAATTTCGAAATTCGACAGTAAAAAGTTGCGAATTATAGCAAAAGCAACCGAAGTTGATAATTTTAAGATAGTTTTACTGTTTTCTCTTTACTGAACCTTCCTATAATTCTTTCTAAAACTCAAACTGTGTTACTGAATGACCCAAATTTCGCTGGAAGAAAATATGCTTTTACAAGTACGTGTTTATAGTGTTAGAACAGTAGTAGTTGTTGTGGTTTGGTACTAGAACTGGGACCAGACTTACTAAAAAATTCATTCTGATGCTCTTTTCAACATACACACGCATACACATGTACATATGCTTGAGTGGAACAAAAATTGTGAGACTAGTTTGACTGGCTCAGCTGGTCGAGAGTACCATTAACTCGTCTCTGAGTTTTGTTGTTGTTAAACTTGAGTCTATGCGCTTTTTGTTATTTGTGCTTCAATTTACCACAAGCAAAAATCATGATTCGCTAAATGCTTTGTGATCGGGAATTCTTTGCTGTTTGTTTGCTGTCTAGCGTTTGTTGTTGTGTGGAGTAAAATTGCGGGGGTTTCCAATTTGGAGAGCAACAAAAACAACTATCGATTGTTAATTTAATTCACATTTTTATTGCTAATTTTTGCTATTTTTGCTATTTTTTCTATAATACAAATGTCGTGTTAAGTTGTGTGCTGCAAATGAAATCTAATCAGGTGAAAAAATTCAAAGTAAACATTCCGTCATTTCGCAGAGCGTAGCCGCTTTTGCTGTAAACTTGTCTTTATACCCTGAACAGGGCATATTAAGTTTGCCCCGAAGTTTGTAATACGCAAAAGAAAACGTCGACTACCCTATAAAATCCATATGTGTATGTAAGTATAAATAGTTATGAATAATCGGACTCAAGTTCTTGTATGGAAAACTTTTTCGGTTGACGATATTTCTTCAAGACATTCAAGATCGGGCCACTACGGCATATGGTTGCCATACAAACTGAACGAAACAAATCAAATTCTTGTAAGTAAACTTTTGTATTTGTGAAGGGTATTATAGCTTCGATAAGACCGTGTTTTATTTATTTTGTCATCTCTGTCAATAATGAATTATTATTGCCATTAATGATTTGTTGTGTGTGTGTGACGCAAATTGATGATGCTTGAACTTGCAGTTCTTTTATTTTTGTTCATTCACATCAAAAAGTAATTCGCGCGTGTTGTTGTTTTCTTTGTTTTATTTTCTTTGATGAAAACGAATCTGAAGGGTACATTAGAGATCACAAAGCGTTAAAGAGAATGATGATGATCGTTCACATTTCTTAGTTTCCACTTATTCGCAACGTAACTAAGCATCATAAAGGGTTATCCATTTCGAGTTTCCTTATTATCTTTGAATGAAAAACACAGAAACTTCATATTTAATGGGGAATGTTTTTTTATCATTCGAAAGAATATTCTTTGACATTTATTTTTTGAAGATTATCACTTTCAAATATTGAGCGCGCATACGTCTCTGATGGTCCATTTCGTTGACTCCAATTTTCGATGACTCGTTCCAGCATTTCGACACATTCTTTACAGAACGTGAATTTTCGTTATAAAGTTGAACAATTTGTAACTGTTGTTCAGGCGTAAGTCTTTCCATGAAGAAATGTCAAAACAATACTGAACAAAAATAATAAGACAGATTGACGCGACTCAGGCCGCACGAGCGATTTTGGAACTTAGTTATCGTATAGTCGATAGAAAAATCTAGTTGCCATAACTAGTAGAAGAGTTTATTGTCAACTAAAACTTCAAGATTCTTAATGGTTAAATTAAATAGGTGGAAATAAACTTAAATTACTTATCTACTAATTTTGCATAAGCCATATTGATTAAGAAAAATTATGTAATATATGAAAATAAATAATAACTATGTATATAAAACAATTTGATACATATATATTTGCATATACATATGTATGTACATGTATAAATTTATTCGCGCCTTTCTTCCTTTCGATCAATTCAACGGCGATATTTGCGCCCGGTGAGCATCTGCTGAGCGCCGCGGTCCCAACACCAATCATGTAGAAACGGCGACAATCAACACGGTGAGCTCATTTTCATTTTCGTTTGTTAACTCTTTTTGCTTTCGTTGCTGTGATTATTGTGCCCACATGAATAGCTGCTGTGATCGCTTTTATTGCCATAATTTTTTTAGCTTTTTCCAATTTTGTTTACTGTTATATAATATTGTCATCAAATTAGTTTCACGTAATTTTCTATTTTTGCACCTTGCTTTTGAAAAAAAATATGGAAAAAATGACATGTGCAAAATAATTATCTAACTGATTGGAAATTGTAACAATTATTATTAATTATAAAATTTTTTACATTCATATCTATTATAAGTGCATTAACGGGTGTACATACATGTACACTTTTATAAGCATGTGTATGCTTACATATATTTATAATATATTAGGTATTTATGTACATATAAGACCTGTTGAATTTTTTATTTATTTTAACGTTTAAATTTATCGTCTCTTTCATGACTAGATTTACCTTCCATCTGTTATTTTCTATTCTTGCATGTCTTGTTTTTATACTTCCGTATTATGTTGCTCAAGAGTATTAAATTTTTCTTTCTCTAACGGTTGTTTATATCAATTACAACTAATGCAGAGATAGAAATATGACTATCTGTCCTTCCGTCAAACAGATCATGTAAGTCGAGTCTTGAGAAAAATTTATATATCATATCTTGATGAAGCTTAGTATACTACTATGAGTAAAAAATATTAAGACTTTGTTTAATATTTTAAAATACTTTTTACCTTTTCCCCAATGCACTTGTGCCAATGTTTTTTCCAAACCTCGAAACAGTTGTTAAAGTCAATATAAGGAATTGCCTTCAATGCGCGTTGCGAATCAAGTTTAATGTATTCAAAACGGTTTCCCCGGAGTGCCGAAACTCCGAAGCATCAATGCAGTATGCGACGGTGCTTCATCATGGTGTAAAAATCAAAAGTTGTCGGTCCATAATTCCGGCATCTTTATACTAATAGTTCGCGCAAACGTCGCATAACGCTCAAATAGTATTTCTTTGTGCCGGTTTGGTCGGTCGGAATTAATTCGGAGTTTACCACATCTCGCTAATCGACGAAAACCGTCAACATAACTGTGATTTCTGCCCTGTTCAACGTGGTTTTCATCTTCGGCTCACCTTTGCCGCGATATTTGGCCGACTGCTGGTCTATTTCCGGGTCGTAAGCATTGATCCAAAACTCATCACCAGTCATACTACGTTTCATGATCGATCAATCGTGCTTTCAGTTTTAGGCATAAACGATCTTTCAAATGGTTTTCACTGATCCTACCGTTACTGTTAATCGGCAATTCTCAGGCACCAACTCCTTTATTTTATTGGGGTGTTGATCATCAGTTGATGTTGATGGCGGTGCTGTACGTGGTTCGAGCCTCATTGAATAATTTGTATCAAAAATACTCGCTCGCGACATAGAATTAATACCGAAAGCTTTCTTGAACATTTTGAATGTTTCGGCCCCGGAAATTCGATTTCGCATACAAATTTAAATGGGACTTTTTTGTTGAATAATTTCACTCATCGTAAAAATCGCCGACTGCACTTCATGTACTTCAGAAAGACAAGCGTATACAAAACACTAACGATTATTTTAATGTAATAATTGGCACTGATGTCACTGACAGTCATACCAACCTGGGGGAAAAATATTTCGAGTATGGGTTTTCGCGCCAAATTTAAATTAAAAATTCTTACAAGTATTTGCCCACAGTAGTAGATATTCATTGGTACCATGGTTTTACAGATGGGTGGAATCGGACGGAAATACGATTTTTTTTGGTAAAACGAGTCCCTCCGATAGTGTGAAACTTTATGCAATCGGATAATAACCCTGGCCACTCCAGAAATGGCGGTTATTTTGAAAACTACTAAAAGTACGATAACTCAATAAATATCCACGGCAGGTAAATTATGTTTTGCAACTTAAATTGTACAAATGGACCCTATAGAATCCGGTATCAAAATATGACAATGAGTGTGACATCGCCCACATTTACGGGACATTTTATATCTGACGATTTGTGCTCCCCAATTGTGAAAAAGGCAAAATCAGACCCCACCAACACATACTTCCTATATAACATAAGGAATATAAAGAACTGAAGGTATTTCATCGGTTTTGATTCTTGCTAACAGCGAGGGTATAAAATGTTCGGTTACATTCGAACTTAGCGCTTCCTTGCTTGTAAGTATTTCTTTTTATCTCTTCGTATAATTTTTCTTGGCATATTCTAATAAAATCTAGTTAGTATTAACCTTTTCCATTAACATAGGTAATCTGAAAAAAGTAGGTCATGACTCAAAAATTAGCTGAATTTATAAGTACGAGTGATGAATATTTAAATTTAATCAAACGAGTTTTAAGCTGTGTTGTTGCTAAGGTTATTTAATTAAAAGACCCGTTTGATTCTGAATGAAAGTACTAAGATCAATGGTAGAAATACTTATATGAAAGAATGAGATATGATTGAAAGAGCATATGATTGTGGCACGGAGAAGACGACATGAAAAATCTGCCAAATTTGTCTGTAAATTGAAACAAAAGATATGGATAGATAGATATCGGACATTATAGTTACGTTCAMGACCACAGTGCGTATGGATGACTTTTTCCCGAACATAATCAATTTGTGATGTCTGTTATTGAAATTCGGAGATAGTCTCTTCCTAATAACAATGTATCCCCATGTCAAAAAGACGTAAAATTGGGTACTTTTTCTAACAAAGATTGAATTGCTAATTCTTAAATTGAAATTTATTTCATCTCATGAAAAAAAAAAAAATCTGCCGTCTCCAGTGAAGAACGAATAACATTGGCATTTTTTACTTTTTTTCGTGCTGTAATTTTATGTTGGTAAAAAGTGGATAATAACGTTTGAAATTTTGCCTTAAACTACTCTTTCTTGTCGAATAAGATGCCTTTGCAATCAAACATTTCGATACAGTTGAAGGCAATAAAATTTCAACGCTGCAAATATTGCAAGATAACGACAACTTTTAAAGTATTTTCTTAAATTTAGAATTAGAAATTTCTTGAGTAATGTTGTACGGACACACTATAAAATATATTTCGCCATGTACGTTAATTTGTTTGTATATATGCGATTGGACATTTCAAGTTTAAGTAAGGTCCTTTTCCACCTGATCTTTGAAACGGAGTGGAGACCCTCCCGCTGTCTCTTGATTTGCTGAACTATGTTAATGACGTCGTACATCTCATACAGCTCATCGTTCCATCGACTGCGATATTTGCTGTTGCCAAACCGACTCTTTAATTGTTGTCATTATCATGCATTTGTACCATATAGCAAGACGGGTCGAACTAGTCTCTCAGCTTTTAAGATATCGCTTTAAACTTTGCACATATTCTCTTCTCACGAAGCTGCTTATTTCTCGCTACCGACGATGACGAATTACTAGAGCATAGCTGCCGACGAGGCGAATATATCGTTTAAATCGGATTATTATAGTATATAACTGCCATTTTCACTGATCAAAAGCAAGATAAAAGTCTTTTTATACCACTTAATTTTTTGAGTATTACACCTGTGAAGGGTATTATAGCTTTTGGTTCTCTTTTAAAAAAGATCAATAGCCGGACCAGTTCATTAACTTTAACTGTGCGCTCAGCAAGAAACTTGGTGAAAAAGTTTTACTAAAAGAACAAGAACGGGAAAATGACTCTTGATTGGTTATTTACCACTCGCTACTGTAGGCGTGAACTCATATACGAAGAACTGTTAAAGGTACTCAGCCCGAAGGATTTGTGCGCTGCAGGGCTCACGTCGTTTCAAATGGAGATGGTTGCTTCACTGACAAGTAAATATAGGCACATTTTTGCACTTAAACATATAAACATCCACTTGAGTGTGGAAAAAAGTGTGTGAAAGTACTTAGAAAGGGGCCCACGCTACGCCAAGAACTTGGCGCATGCGCCTACGCTTTAACTTCAATTAACTGCACTGAATTATGAAACAATGTTTTTATACATACGTTTCTTGCTGCTGGTTGTTATTGTTTGTATGCCTTGTATGTATTTTTAATAGCTCTTTGCAACAAGAAAATGCAGTGACGGTTGCGAGTGCACTTGGCAAACAGGCACAAACAGAAGCAGCACATTAACAGTGATAGATGTGTTAGTGTATTTTTATACGAGTATATATATATGTACCTGACATATGTACATATGTAGTATATATGCATTTATACATGTATGCATAGGCATAACTATATTTATTTCACAGGGCCCGTTGAAAGAACATTGTCATGCTTGCCTCAGCTAGTGAGTGAGTCACGCCCAAAAAGTGGGTCATCGATTTGGCACGAGCTTTAAATGTTACACATGCTGGCTATGTCAGAGCCCAACACAAAAATAATAGCAACCACAACACTGCGCCTAACGAGCAGCAGAGCAGTGTAGAACATGCTTACAAACTGCTTACAACCAAGTACAATTGCGGCAACATTCTACAATAAAGTGAGAATGCTGGTAAGAAGGCTAGTTGCACGTGCAGGCGAAACGAATTAAACCAAAGCACTGCAACGCCGTGCTGAAGTCTTGCAACTCCAGCGATAGAGAGGAGATACTTCGACATTGCGAAAAGTTGAGATAGACCAAAACCAACCAGTGTGGAAAGTATTTATTTTATAATTTGAGATTTGATTTCGAAGGAAACGCGTTATTTTGATTTTAACCTGGTTTTCAATAAGACAAAAACAACAAAAAAAAAATAGTTTGGGATATCAATTAAATTCTTTATTTAATTATATATGGAACTCAATTTCTTTTGCATGGCCACCACGGTCACGGTACGAAGTTTATCAATCGTCGCTGGCTTATTGGCATAGACAATAAACATGATGTAGTCCCAGAGGAAATTTAGCCAATTGACAAATTTTTCCACTAGACGCTCAATTTTTGAGCTGACCGGACGATTATGATGACCCTACATTAGCTTTTAAAGGAGGTCACTGACTCCGAATTTCGTTAGTAAATTTTAATAATTTCGACGAGTCGTTGCACCGCATATCTTTCCATGATGAAATGACAAACCTTACTGAAGAGAAATTACAAAAAGACGGGAAAGAATCTGGCGTCGTTTGCTGTCCCTAATGAATACCCCCAGAATTAGAGCGTTTTCATTCATTTGGACGACATGACCTAGCCAGCTTAGTCGCCTTGAACTACATATGTCAATGGTTTCGTATATGTCGTATAGCTCATCGTTCCATCGACTGCGGTATTCGCCGTTGCCAATGCGCAAACGACCATAAATCTTCCGCAGAACCTTTTTCTCGAAAACTCTTAGCGCTGACTAATCAGATGTTGTCATCGTCTATGCCTCTTCACCATATATTAGGACGGGGCTGATGAGCGACTTGTAAAGTTTGGTTTTTGTTCGTCGAGAGATGATTGCCTGCTCAGTCCGAAGTAGTACCTGTTGGCAAGAATTTTTCTCCGTTGGACGTCGAGTCTGACGTTGTTGTTGGTGTAAATTCTGGTTCCAAGATAGACTATAATTTCGTACGATTCGAAGTTATGTCTTCAACAGTGACGTAAGAGCCAAGTCGCGAGTGCGACGATTGTTTGATTGAAGACAGGATATATTTCGTCTTGTCTTTGTTCACTACCAGACCCATTTGCTTCGCTTTTCTTATTAATTCTGAAGGCCAACTATATCAATATTACCAGCGTACGCCAGTATCTGTAAACTGTTATAGAAGATGGTACCTTCCCTATTTAGTTCTGCAGCTCGAATTATTTTCCCCAGAGGTATATTGAAAAAGTCTCACGTCCTGTCTGAAATCTGATTTGATATTGATTTACTCGGAGAGTTCCTTCCTGATCCTGACGGAGCTTTTGGTATTGCTCAACGTCAGTTTAGTTTTGCGTGGATACTAAGTTCAAATATAGCGCCATAGAGGCAGCTCCTTTTCGTGCTGTCAAAAGATGCTGTCAAAAGAAGCTTTGAAATCGACGAAGGGTGGGTGTGTGTGGACCCTCTTCTTTTCGTGGTTCTTTTCCAAAATTCGGCGCATGGTGAATATCTGCTCCTTATCCAACCTGTCTTACAGACAATAAAAGCGGCACGGAAGCTGCAATACCTTTCATAACCATTAAAGTTTTCATACAAGAACTTGACCTTGATTGGTTTGTGATCCGATATCGGCGGTAGCTGATAAGTTAGTTTATACCTTAATTAAGCAATCATAAAATAACATCATAATTATCATAAAAATCATTGAGAATTGTGTACACTAATCATTTATTTACTTCGAAATATTTATTAAACTGAAACAAATTTTTTTAAAAATATCATTAAAGGGGGTCTTCTGCTCTAGAATTTTGAAAAATTCAGTTTTTTTCATATATTTAAAGTTTAGACCCTTAAGAACATATCCTCCAAAGGATTTTTAAAAGTTAAAATTATTTTAAGAGCTACGGTTACTTTAGTGACGCAGTACCTAGAACGGTAGGTAGGTAGACTCACTTTTATAAACGCGTTTTTCTCGAAACGACTTTTTGCCACACGGTACCGGCATTATCTCAAGTTCTATACATCCGATCTTTAGATAACCCTTAATCCTTTGTTTTTAATATTTAAAAAAAATCAGTAATTAAAAAAAAAATCGTAAAAAATGTTTTTTATTTTCAGGCAGTCGCCATTTTTCAAAAAAAAAAAAAAAAAAAAAATTCGTGCTCTCTGAAATAGTGACTATAACAGCATCCTTACTGTTTAAGAATTTCTTTATATATTTTTTTTTTTCAGACTACCAGGAGAGTCAGGATCAATGCTACCAGGATGCGCCATTTTTTTACACCTGTCTCTCAACCCCCTCCCCCCCCTCTAATTATTTAAATTTTTAGTATTTTTTTGTAAACTTTTTTTTCTGTATTCTTTAGATATCAATAAAAACACTATAAAAAAAATGGATAGTAAAAATATTTTTGGTTTTTTTTAAATAAAATGAAAAAACTGCCAAAAATTTGATTTCTAGAGCAGAATACCCCCTTAATCACTTTTTAGTGGCAACACTCTTCTTCAAACTTATGCAATTCCAACAGCTCCCTTAGAGTTCCCACATCACTAGTGAAAATTTAGTGCGAAATTGTTATATTTTTTAGTGTAGTCTTCTGTTTAGTTCATGGTTATTTAGTGTGTTTTCTTGCATAAAATAGTGAAATATATTTCCCATCAATGTTTTTTAATATATTAGTAATGAATATGTCCGTACCTCGTATAAGCAGGCGCAGTCGATTCTCGTAAGTGTAACAAAAATATTTCTAGTTAGAATTTAACGATCGTTTTCCAACATACTCACTTATAAATAAGCTCAGTTTCGAAACTTTTCTGAACTGAAAAAATATACCATTTCTGGTTTCTTTAAATTCTTTCTTCTGCTATGTGCACACATAAGCACATACAGACAGAACCAGCCATGCTTAGATAAATACATATGAACAAATAAGTAGGCAAACGGGCACATAACGGACGACATTTGAACAAAAGCTGAATTTAGATCACAAAACTTGCATGAAACATACGCTTTTGTAAAGTTCGGACAGACTGTCAGGCGGCTGAAAGTAACCAATATCAACAACGAGCAACGAGTATGTTTTTGGACGGGTTTCAGCCGCAAACGAGAAATAAAACCAAAGCTCAACGAGCAAATAATATTCATGCCACATACATAAGTGGATATGTTTGTATATATGTATGTGTAAGCATGTATGCATGTGGTTAAGTAAAAGCGTTGGCATATTAACACAAAATAAATGCACTAGTTGAGGAAGGTCGCTTGGTCGGACTTGGCGACAGGATGTGGCAGCTGCAAAATGTGCCAGAATTGTCAACGTGGGATTTCATTGTTACTAGAACAGCATCAGCAGCTATAAAAAGCGAGGTGTATGCTCCAACAAAAAAAAAAAAAAAAAATACAAAAAAAAAAAATGTTTTCAATGCACAGGAATGTGCACTAGTATGTGATTATATTTGTGAATTGTGAAATCATTGCTCAGTGTTGTTGCAATTTTCTGCTGCAGTTGGTGTCACAATCGGTTTCGTTTCATGCATTGTTTTCGTTGTAACTGCATGCCGCATTAATTAATCATATCGCATAGTATTTAGTTATATAATACTTGCATTCTGCCCGACAGAGTTTTTCGACACACGTGATAGTAATTTCTTTACCATAGAAGCTTGAAAAAAGCATAAATAATGTTTGTGTCACAGGGCAGCAAATTGATATTTTTAAATTTTCTGAGTGTGGATTTAGTCATAAGTCTTTTCTGTGCGTGTTGAAAAACCAGATAACAGGCAAAATTTTTTAATAGAAATAAAATCGCCAATACTATCAAGTCTTTTACAATGAAATCCGGTCACTCATATGACTTGTTGGTTTAAATTTAAACACCTCTAGAAATAAGGGATTTGTTTACTCTCCTAAAATTAATCGAACTATTTAGGTATATACAAAATTATATAGTTAGCTCAATTAATTTGAGTCCGGCTACTATCAAAAGCTCAGAGCGCGCATAATTTTAACTCAAAATCAGAAGAATTTAGGATTTAACAACAATATTAATAAGTGAGTTCGGAAGCTACCGAACATTTTATACTCCTGCAACTTGCACCAATAAAAGCCAGGGAAATACCTTAAAGTGCAAACGTCAACCAGAGGTTCGGTATCCAAGCAATATTTATATATAACTCTTACACTGACCGACATACGGTTTATTAGAAAAACGACATACAAAGTAGGTTCCAAAGTAAACAGGACTTTTTGATCTATATGTCGACTGGTGCGTTAGAATCTGCTATCTTTACCGTATGCCCAGTGAAATTCATGATACTTCATTGATTGGAAGTGAAGTTATTCCATTTTAAGTGTCAGTATGTTTGTGTTATGGGTGCGAAAATGAGCTTCGAACAAGGAGCCAACATTAAATTTTAAAATTGGTAAAACTTTTACAGAAAGTTTTCAATTGATGAGACAAGTTTATGACGATGATTGCCCATCTCGTAGCAGAGTGCACGAGCGGTTCAAACGTTTTCAAAGTGGTCGTGAGGACATAAATGACGATCAACATGTGGGCCAATTAAAATCCGTGATCACCGGAAATTCCATCGAAACTGCGCGTGAATTCATCAAAAAGCAGCCGAAATCTTCATTGAAATTGATGGAAATGGAATTGAACATCTGATTCATCATTGATTTATGACATTTTGGCCGCACTTTTGGGCTAACGAAAGGTGTGTACACGGTTTGTTCTGCAAAAATTGACAGACGACCAAAATTGCTCAGAATCCTACATTAAAATTATTTGACCAAAAATCACATTTGAACCATTAACCACACCCCGTATTCACCTGATGTGGCACCGTGCGACTTCTTCCTTTTCGGGAAAAATGTATTTGCCCATGAAAGGAAAGCGTTATGCAGACGTAAAGGTCTTTCAAAATGCTTGCTCCGGCATACTGGCGGCCATTCCGGCCAACGAAATGCTTTTGAATCATGCAAAAAACTGTATTGAAGCAGAAGGAGACTGTTTTGAATAAAATAAATTGATTTTGCCGAAAAAATCATTTTTCTGTTTTCTTTTAGTCTTGTTTACTTTGGAAAGCACGTTGAATGTAGTATAATATATGGGAGTCGAAGGTAATGTAGAGCCGATTTTATCTAAGTTTGCCTAGTATATACCATGAATATGCTACATACCAACTAAATGTTCTCTGGATTTCATTAAGGTACCTCATACCTAATCTCCAATATATAGTAAAGTCACCTGAATATTTTACATATGTTTTTTATATGAAGGCTAGGCCAAGTTTTCGTCCAATTTTATCCGTTGTAGACACGGATATACACTGTCATCAGTAGAAACTCTCTCTCTCATTTTCATTGATATAACTCATATATTTTCCGATATATGCGGTGTAAAGTCAGCTAGAAGTTCGAAAATGTTTGTATTAAGTATATGGGAGCTAAGCGATTCAACCTATTTTGGTCACACCGACACGCCATGAAGGAGGATGTTTTATTTCGACATATTAATTGCTTCTTGATTTGTATATCGGAAGGTGAAAGAAGCAAAGAAAATTGTGCTATATGGACAGTAGGCGTGGTTTGTGAATGTTATGTACCTAATTTGGTTGACATCGGTCCAGCAGGTTCTGCAATGACTTGGTATAAAGTTCTTTCATACCATTTCGAGCGTAAAATTTAATCTCTCTGGAGTAAGTAATTTTTGATTTATCGCATTTTTAGTCGTTTTTAAGAGTATCATTAAATGGGGAGTGAGCAGAGTTGTCATCCGATTTCATCCATTTTCACGCTGTTGGTAAAACTTCCTAGAAGAATTTGGTTATTGTAGTCTAGGAGTTATGTACATTCAACCTAGGGCGGGGTCACGCGCACTTTTTCAAACTTTATACTTTTAATAACGTTTGTCGGTGTGGCACTGACTCGATTTCTCCTATATATTATATCCTCATGTTACAGCTTGTATGGGCGGACGGACGGATTGCAACTTTTCACGTCCTCCTGGTCATATACGTAACCCTATAGCGATTAGTTTTAGGTGAACGTTAAGTGAATAAAACTATTATACTCTGTAGCAACATGTTGCACGAATATAAAAGTATGTCTTATTACGTGGTGCTTAAGTCATTCTTGCATAGTCGGATTTTCTATCTCAAGTGTCGTGATGCTGAATCGGAGATGAGACTCATACGCGCTGGTGTACCTCAATACAGCGTTCTTGCACCTGGGTTCTACATTCTTTGTATGGCTGCCTTTTCATTGATTTACTCTGTATCTACAATTACGGCAACATATGCGGATGACACTACACTGCTGTGACAATTCTACTGTCGCCTACCGGAAACTGGAAACACAATTAACGGCTCCAGAACCGTGCTTCATCAAATGGAATACTGGCATACTGGAAAACTTTTTGAAGGGAAAAAGTACAGTTAGCAAAATTTGGCTTGATGACAGTCATCTGAATGGACTGCAAACGATGAGACCCCTCCAAAGCGTGGAAAACCGCCACGGATGGCAGCATTATGGCGTCCGTATTTTGGAATGTGCATGGGGTAATTGTTATTGACTATCTTGAAAAAGGAAAAGACCACCAATGGCGACTATTACTAAGCATTAGACCGTTTGAAGGATGAAACTGCCGAAAAACGGCCGAATTTGAAGAAAAAGGAAGTGCTGTCTCACCATGGCATTGCACCGTGTCACATGTCAGTGAAAACAATGGCAAAAATCCATGAATTGTGCTTCGAAATGCTTTCGCATTCACCGTAGTATTCTCGGTATTTGGTATCCAGCGACTATTTCTTATTTTCCAGTCTCAAAAGTATTCGCGCTAGGAAGAAATTTTTGTCCAACGAAGAGGTAATCGTCAAAACTGTGGCCTATTTTAAAGTCAAGGACAAATCGTCGTAGAGAAATGGTATCGAAAAGTTGTAGGATCGCTGTAATCAGTGTATCATCCTTGAGTAAAACTATGTTGAAACCAAAGACTTTTCAATTGCCCTTCCCTTTGAAAAAGTTCTTCGCACTATAGTGGATGTATCTAACGAACGCCATTGAGACTTAAAAATGCTTACTATAAAGAAACTAAGTATTTCGATTTAATTTACGTCCCGTAACTGTAAAGTAGTGCACCTGTTGCACCTTTGCTTAAACATGTGTTTAATCGTTGTTAGAGCGGTCCTTTATCTGATCTGACTTAAGTTATCGGGGTTCTTACTTGATTATAGGATTAAGGGGTTAAATAGGTTTACAGGTTTCAAAAAATCGAATTTTTTATTGTCTTATTAGTATTAGTTTCGGAGATACAGCCTTGTGCGCCGTCTCTAAACACGTTTTACTCGGAACTGAGTTTTTGAAGTCGTTTGGCAAGATTTCCGGGAACGAATCAAATCGCATAAAATTTTGCACAGGTCTTTGAGATACAACTTTGAAAGATTTGCAGAAAGGAGTTTTTCCTATACAACTATTTGAAAATAATGTCTTGAAATTTTCACTGAAATTTTCAATTGTTTGTAAAATTGTCTGCCAAAAAACCAATTTTCAGTTTTGGTTTTCCTCTGTCCACACAGAGGTGTCACCGAAAATGGCGTCGCAATGGCCGAATTTAATTTTCCTAAAATTTCAGAATTTCTTTGTTAATAGTGAATTTTTGTTACAATCAAAAATTCTTACAAAATATTTAAATTTTTATTTCAGAAAAAAATGGTTGAAAAAAGGCTGTTTTTTACCCGGGTAAACCCATGTAACCCCTTAAGTTTTCGAAGTTCTTACTTGTATAAAGGACTAGTTATAGGAGTTCTGCTACATCATTAGCGTTTGAATTCAAATATTCGGAAAATCATACATCTTTAATTGCATTCTTTATTGTAGTTTAAAAATAATTTATCACATAATTTTACTTTCTCTTTTTTCATTTTGCAGGGGGTTGTTATACGAGAGGTGGACGACGGTGTACGCTGCGAACAATGCAAAACAAATTGTCCCGGCTTTGCAGCGCACGATTGGAGGTAAGCGCAACAACATGCAAATATATTTATAGTGCTTTAAGACTTTTTACACACACACACACACACACACATGCAGATACTGAGTGGCACTGAGTGAGTTCTGTTTATGCAAACTAAATGTAATAGAATTACTTGCGTTCACTTTGCCCTGTTCATTAGTCTCCCACACTAGCCTGCATATTCATAGACGAGTATTTCACTTACTCCTGCGCACATATACATACGTACACACTTGTCACATTCGAGTAAGAGCCTGTAACGTTTCGCCTAAACTGAGTGTTTCCATAACTTAATTTATGCCAACACTCAATTGACGTGAATAATTAAATATTGCCCACAACACTTACAAAGAAGGTATTTAAAAGTTGCGACTTCATAAGCTGACGCACTCACTCACAATCAAATATAACCTTATGTATATATATAGTGTGTAATTCAGATGTTCGTGAGCATCAGGAAGAACATCATAAATGTTATACCCCTTCTTTTCATGAGAAAATGGTTACTGCCTCAGCAGCTGGTTTTGAAGAGCACTTGCACTATTAAATACCAAAATCTTCACAGCTTAACTAAAAAAGGGGCACATAAATATGAAAGTAAAATTTTGCGGCCTCTGCTTTGCGGAGGGTGTAGAATACCTTTGTAGATGAGGTGCTTCGTTGACAAGGGAGATATTTTAGAGATTACAAAATTTTAATGTGTAAAGGTCGCAGCAATGCTTTATGATTAATTTAAGAGCATGAACATATGTCAAAAACAAAGGAGTTACTTATTGCTGGTTGACTTATAACGGGTGTCTTTTTGTTAGATATGTATGTGGTGTACAAAAAGAAAGGTTATGGCCCAGAATTTAGCCTTATTATTTATAAAGATAAGGGTTTGTCATTATGTTTTGAACATGATTTCGGGCTGACTAGAATATATTGCAGCCGAAAGGTTAAACATATTCTCTTCGAAGACGTACATCGTCTCGGGCTGATAAGCGTAAACAAGCGAATTCATATAAACTGACAGAAAAAGTCCAGCGGTGCTAAATCGCCCGATCTTTGAGGCTACATCACATACCAGAGAGGCAAGAAACCTGCTCACTAAAATTTTTCCTTAAAATCAAAAGTGATTTGTTGGCTGACGTATGACAGGCAGCACCGTCTTATTCGAACCAAACAACAATCAAAATTCATTCAAGCATGAAAGCATTAAATGTGGTTCTATAGTGATCTTTACAGACTGTAAAATTTTGAATGGCGCTATTCTTGAAGAAATATGAATCAATGATTCCCACTGTCTTTAGAGCACACTGAACAGTGCCTTTTTAGCAGCAGACGATGGATTACCGGCCGAGCTATTTAAATGCGGTAGTGAAGATATGACAAGGCGCATGTATCAGCTTCTTTGCAAGATATGTGATGAAAAGACTGAAGCACATCGTTAAAAAACTGATTGAATCTTGATATCTACCACCGACCAGACTATCATCATGCGCCATACTTTGGAAAAAACCCGTGAGCGGAAGATCCATCTTCGTCGATTTTATGATTACTAAATACATTTTTTTTTTATTTATTTCTACGCCGCTATGTCTGAACTTGGTATCCCCGTTGACGTTGGGCAACACTAAAATCTCGGTCAGGATTGAGAAGGACTTCTCCGAGCCGTTCAACAATTTTTTGTTTTTATTTWTAATAATAAATAAATAAACAAATATGTACCATTTTGATCGACCATTTTTTCCAATTTTCCGCTAGCGACATTATTCCATTAGTGTAACAGTTCAGTGTAAATCGAATTTTCGAAATTTCCAGAACGGAAGCGAGCTAACCATTGTTGTGCTACGCGAACTGATATATGTAGCATCGTTTCCGTAAATTTCACAAATTTCAATGGTGGCTTGGTCTCTTTTTTATAAAAAAAAATTTTAAAATAAAGCGAATTTCTTCATAATTATCAGTCGTTTTTGAACAGCTGTAACTTTTTTTCAACTTCCCCGAATTTAATTTTTTTTTTGCTAAATGAAACTTAAATCTCACCTTTCCAACACAATGTCATTGGTGGAACTGGAGTTGTACGACTGCAATAATGTTTATTGACAAAATACGAAATTACTTTTTCGACTACCCAATATATGAGGACTTGGCTTTCCGAAAATTTCGGAGAGAAGAAACGACTGGCGCGCTGTTGTTAATTCGGCTATAACTGCATAAGTAATGTCTACGCCAGTAAAGAAGAAAAGCCAAACTGAGAAGAAATCTAGAAATTGCTGTCGAAATGTTCAGTTTCACACTTTACATACGAGTATGCATATCACGGCGCTTGGTTCCTCTAGGCATCATTTTCTGCTAATTTGTTTTTTATTACTTCTCTCTAGTTCAAATAACTTTTGAAAAAAGGTTATTCATAGTTTAAGAAGAAAGCGTTATTAAACATTTGAATAGCGAACAAATTTTGTTTACGATATGCTTAGCAATATTTACATTTAGCCACCACTGTAAAGCTTTCTATGTAAAAGCTTCCGCCGCTTGGCGTGTGTGCAACGACAGATGCCGCTGTTAATTGCTCGGTATTATATTATAATCGTATGAGTCAGTATACTTAGGCCAATTACTTGATGCCTCAATTCAATATTTATAATTTAAATTACGTATGTATGTTTTGTGTTTGTTTTTATTAAGCAAATTACCTATAACAAGTAAGAAAGAGCTAAGTGCGGGTGCAACCGAACATTTTATGCTCTTGCAATTTGTAGGAATTAAAGCCAGGGAAATACCGTAAGGTACAAAACGTCAAACAGACTATCGGCAAATCGAAAATTATTATGCATTTGTAGTAAGTGGGAGTTGGGAGTTGTATCAACCTGATTTTATCTATCTTCTATCTCCATACTACATACCACATACTAATAAAATGTTCTCTGAGATTCATTAAGGTACCCTCACATACCCTTAACAATCATATGGAGTAAAGTCAACCGGATGTCATATGTTTGGTTTTGGGGGCTGGGGTAAGTTTTCGTCCAGTTTTATCCATTTTAGGCACAAAGATATACTGTTATCAGTAAAACACGTTCCGCTTCATTTTTACTGAGATAACTCGCATATTGTTCGAAATTTTGCGGTATAAAGTCAAAAGTCGAAAGTTCGAAAATCTTTATTTTAGGTATATAGGATTTTATTATTGGTACGTTTTAGCTAAACAAACGCAAATGACTAAGCGACTCAGGTCCTCACGCTGATCATGTGTATCTTTAAATTGAATAGTGTTTTATCATACCCACTTTAAAAATCCTTTATCAAACAACTTTGCGAGAGTACTCTGAATGAATTCCGAAGGTTTTATTCGCCCAAAGAACTCTAAGTGGAGCAGATTTTACTTTTTGTGAAAGGAAATAACTAAATTTTCTAAATACGCATAAGCAAGCATTAAATTCTCCAATAACTCAGATTGGCGAATAAATTTGCTTCTACGCATAGAAAAATATTTTTAATTGCATGCGAAATAGTATTGGTTATATATTATAACCCACGTATGAAAGTAGTATTTTTCACGTTGCCACAACTAATGAAAACTAAATTTAGCTGCCTTCACGTTCGGTATTTATCATTCCTCTGAATTATATCTGACATGAATTTGAGTAAATCAAGTAGCAGCTCAGCAGCGCTGCGGTTCGCCACATGCACGCGTGCGTGTGTGTGTGTAGATATGACTGTGTGCAGTTGGAAGCGGCAACAAATAAAAACCGCGTCAATAATTATACGGCTAGTCGTACAATTAGTAATGGGTCTGGTGCACATGGCGTATACGTATCCAAGCTAGAAATCATTGCTAATTTAAATTTATCGCTTGTCTTGCCGTCGCACATGCAAATCAATGGCGAATACCACATATACACACGCGGTATGGGTGAGTAAATACAGGTATTTACATATTTACCTGTGGGTGTTCATAATATTTATTTATTTTAGCGCTATAATTGCACGTGTGTTTGGAATTGCGAAAGAGAGCGAAATAAATGAAAAATAATTGAAGAAAAAATATGAAAAAAATTTACCTAAAACGTTAAATAAAATAAATACCTGTTGTTTTAAAATTGCCATTCATCCGTAGCGCGATTTAATGGAATGGAAATAGTAAAAGTTCATTTGCCCAATGCGGCTTATAAAAATAACTGTAATGTTATTGAAAAATATGAAGAATTTTGATATAATCGTATTTTCGTTTTTAAAATATTCCAATTTTCATTGGAAACAACTCTGGCGTTAAATACGCGCACACACAATATGACTAATGCAGTTAAAAAGTGTTTTAGAAATATACATACCTCTATGAAATTGCGTGGCAGATCGTTTTATGAAACAGTTTTGCTTGCAGTTCTTCTTCTTTACTAGCGCTTACGCGGTTATTGCCGAGTTAACAGCACGTCAGTCGTTTCCCCTTTTCGCTTTTTAGTCTCAATTCGAGATATCAGGTGGAGCCAGTTCCTTCTCCAACTAATTTTTCCAACGTAGTGGAAAAGTTTATAGGAAGTCTGCTTCCTCTATCATTTTGCAGAACAACACACACATAAAATAATTTCTCCGTACGAAGGAGAGAGTGGGGAGAGAACGTCACTTGCAGCAGGCAACAGCAATAAGCCACGCTAAGTTGCTTTTGGGATGCTACAACCTAGCTAGGCTTAGAGATATGAACAACAACCTCTCCAAGATATATTCCGTCTCCTTGTCGTGCTCTATACTGGATACTGTAGGCTCAAGAAACAATTGTCCAACATGAGCGTAGCTTCTTGTGCAGACTGCCGGTTTTGCGACATAGAACCAGATAATCCTGAACACCTGATTCTAGATTGCCCACGAATTTCTAGAAGCGCTTTGAGCCTTAGATCCATCTACATGGACAGTGATCACATCAGAGTGCTGAACCTTTATGACCTTATGTGATAAAGCAGAAGCCACAATAGACCATAGGTCGCACTGCAAAATTCATTTCTATCCATGATTTGTTCTTCTACAATTCCGGCATTTTTCGACGAATCTCACACAAACGGGTCATTACGGGCAAATTATTGACCGTCTGTCCTTCCCGAACAAATTCATGATGTGTGGTTTAGTACACATATCGAAAAAAAAAACAATAAGCATCACCTCGATTTTTGAACGGCTTTGGCATGCTTTTTAGTTTTGGCTGATTTTTTCCCCCCATTCTGATGATTACTGACTTGTTTGCATGCCATACTCATAAACCCTTGTCTTATCGGCAGTTATAATGCTCTCCATGAATGTGAGATCTGAATTCGCACAATCAAACATGTTCAAAGAGACCTGTTTACGGTATTAGTTTTCAAAGTGGTCGTGGGGACATAAATGACGATCAACATGTGGGCCATTCAAAATCCGTGATCACCGGAAATTCCATCGAAACTGTGCGTGAATTCATCAAAAATCAGCCAAAATCATCGCTGAAATTCATGAAAATAGAATTGAACATCTCCAAAACATCAATTTAACGCATTTTGACTGAACATTTGGTGTTTTTTTAAGTTGTTTACCTAAGAAAGCACCTATATAGGTACATATATTGCGATATTCGTAAAAAATATTTGTAGCACCTCAAAATTAATTGGAACGCTAATTATTATTTATCTCAAATTATTTGAGCAATAAAGAAATGTAATCTAAAAATAATCCACATTTCGGTTAATTATATTATTTTATAGCATGTTTTTGTGTGCAATGCGAATAGAGGTTTTTGCATTCGGATGTTTGCTAATCAAAATAAAATAAAATCTAAAATTTGCCATCAATCAATAAAATCACCAATTAGTTAAAATACTGTAAACACTTTAGTAAGGAGGCGGAAAGTGTTAGACAAGCTTTGAAATCTGTTAAAATCGCTAATTTAATTTAAAATTACCTCACAGGTTTTGCTGAATTAAATTTTAATTTGATTTGAATGTTTTTATTTAAGAGTAATTAGAAATAAATTTGCAGCATCTACATTTACTTAAATACTATAACTTATTTATTACGAATATTGTTGCTGTACGAATAACATCAAAATTTCAAATTGACATTTACGCAATTAAATTACTCAACAACTCATTAACTCATAGGAAGCAGAAACATTCAGCATACGAATTCGTTGTCTTTCGAACTGTTGGTCAAAATTGTTTACAATTATTTATGTGAACATATTTCATACATATATACAGCGGCGATTCTATATGCGCATACGCTGCACAAATTGAAATACTATGTCTATATCTTGCGCATTTGAATGAAACATTTTCCATTTCTTTGTTTTAAACATAAAACGTCTGCTGATCGTGCAGACGCCATAAATAATTTCTTACAATTCTGTTTTAATTTTTAATTTTCATATTGCAATTCTGAAAGACATTAATTAAACGTGTGCAATATTTATTGTCTGTTTTCCTTTATAAATAACAACATTTGTAGGCAAACGGGACACCTTTTATGGCCAATTAGCGGCATTTATTGCAATACTAGAAAAGCGAATTTTAAATAAGAATGACTGGCGAACAATTTAACGCGCTTGATGTATGTTTAAAGACTTTTCCAAGAACTCATGAATATGAACGATTGACAAATTGTTTGGGATCCAAAGTGAACGTTTTTACAGTCAAATGTTTATACAGTATGCTAGTCTCACTAATGCACATAGTTGTCGCAATCTCACGATACTTGTGGGTCACATCACGACCTTGCAATATCAGTTTGCACACAGCACCAATAGTTTTCAGTAAAATAACTGATCTTGGAGAACCTTCATGAATTTTGTCTTGGAGTGGCCTTCGACCTCGTTTGAATCTACCCTAGATAAATACCGCTCCTTGATTGAGCTTCATTGCCATAAATTTAGTTAAATACATCGATACACTGTTGCTGAGTTATTTCACTTCGAATGTTGTAAAAAAATTATCGAGCAAAAATGGACGCGATTTAATTCTTGTTTTTTAAGCCGATATGAATATTTTAGGTTACTCTAAACAACAGGAATAGCGATCGCATGTCATACTTAGTATGTATCAAAAATGCCAGTGAGGTATCCAAATCCGAAAATGAAAAAGACAACCTACGTATAACATTTTGTTTCGTATTCCAGATATTTATATTTAAATCTACCTACTTAAGTCAAATGACCTATGGAAGCTTAAGAACTAAGACTAATTTCTTTCATATTCAGCGTTAAGCCAATTCTTTTTTAAGAAACCTTATCCACTTAAGTCAGGTATAGTCAAATATCACTATATAGGGTATATTGGGGTTTGAGGAAAGTCTGGAATGATTGCATTAACTTTTGACATTACTCAAGTATACTCGAGAACATGTTTCTATGCAATTTTATGAAGATAATTCCAACAACATAAAATCCGCTGGAAGATTTGTTGATTTCACATATTAAGTAAAAAATAATATTATACGTAGTCCAAAATTGTTCTATGGTTTCGTCAACTCCAAACGCAGGATTTCTAATTTTCCGTCCGCTATGAAATATAAGTCTAGTATGTCCAGTGACAATCACAGAATTTCTAATATGTTCGCTGAATTCTTCAAGTCCAATTACTCTCTAAAATTTCCAAAAAATGTTCTGCATCAGCACAAGTTATGTCCGATTTCTGTCATTAATGCACCTACCATTTCCGAAGCAGACGTCTTATATCAGTTAAATATATTAGAACAATCATGCAATTACGGCCAGGATATGATTCCCTCGTGCTTTCTTAAGAAATGTGCCAACTATATATACCAACCCCTAACAAAACTATTTAATTCATCTCTTATGCAAGGCTTATTTCCATCCATATGGAAAAAGTCATTTGTAATTCCTTTGCATAAGAGTGGATTTAGGTCATCTATTGAAAACTATAGGGGAATAGCAAAGTTGTCTGCAATACCTAAACTTTTTGAAGCAATTATAACAGTCAGTTTAAACCTTTGCTTTTAAAATTTTCTACAACAAATTTCGAGTTAAACGAACCATTCACGATTTCAATTCTCATTCCAGCACAATTGATCTAACAGATTCACTCTTTATCATTAAAAACATTATTTTATCTACTCTTAACAAGTAAAATTTAAAAATTATAAACTTTAATCTAATTCTTAGTTTTGGCTGTTGAAATTTTTGTTTCTGTAGCTGAGCAGCTTAGGACCGCAACGCTTAAAACTCCCTTTACTTTTATGACTCGCGGATTGCGCCCTTCGCGTCGGTTGGGCGGGAGGAGGGTAATCGTTGGGTATTATTATTATTATTAAACATTATTATATCCAATCTTATAACTTTACTTAATTTTCTTACATATTGACTGACATATGCGGAATTAAGCGAAATTTTAAATATGTTATATTGGGTATATGTGGGCTAGGGAATGAACTGACCCGATATTGTTATACAAATGTTCTTTTCGTGTTTCAATATTATACACATCTTATAGATTGACTGATATTTTCGGTAAAAAGTCGGCCATAGCCGCAAGAGCTTACACATTCCGAATTCGACAATATTTGGACATGAGATGGAATACCCAAAATCTATATTTATGAAAAATTTCATTTCGATAACGTGATTTATTCTCACTGGTTGTTATCTCATGTCGCCCATTTAATCAATGAAATAATATTACCAGTTTTGTTATACATCCCAATTTGATTCCATTTAAATGTAAGCGGTGTCATGCCCATTGTCGACTTTTCACACCGCCTCCTATGAAGCTCTTAAATAACATCGTGACTGTGAAATTTAATGTTTGGATGTATTCATTTGGTGAATATATATATTTATATATAACCCTATATCTATCTCAATTAGTTTTAGGTGTAACAAAACAACCATTAGGTGAACAAAACTATTGTACTCTTGTTGCAACATTTTGAGAAAACGATCGACTTTAACAGTGTAAACCAAGAAAAATATACTATTATAAAATAGGTGTTCAAGAAACTTGAAAATTATTTTACATGTTAAGAAAAACTGATCCTTCAACCACTTTTAAAAAATGGTTCGTTATATATTGTGACAAAAAAGAACCCGAAAATTGTACTTAATTTTCCCAGGTAAATGATATTTCAAAGATATTTGCTAAGATATTTTTCTCCTTAATTATTATGTCAAATACAGGTATGTACTGTCAAACAGTTTGTTTAGAACAGTTGCTTTAGTTGGCACCTCAGTAGTGCGTTTTTTTACAATGAATAAGAATATCGAACAAAGAAATTGTTTCAAATTTTGTATTTGTCTGCGGAATCGTTGCGAATGTTGGGTAAGGCTTACTGTGATTGAGTTTTATCAAAAACACAAGCCGACAAGTGGTACAAAGCCTTCTCGTTCTTGACGACCATCGAAAATATTAAAAAAGTGAAGGATATGGTGCTTGAAAATCGTGAGGCAAGTTTTAGAGAGATGGCAAGAGAGCTCGAGGACTGGAAAAATCGTTGGCATAAGTTCATTACATCCGGTGAGACAAAAATAAATATTGATGAATAATTAAATATTTTGAGTTTACAGTATCCGGGTACTTTTTTGTCACAGTGGAAAGAAGTTGCCTTATCTGACGGCACTCAAATGTTAGTCATCATGGCCGGACAGGCACAAAAGTGAATTAAGCTAAATACAGTAATTCGAATTGAATAGAATTATTTATTCAGAAAAGGTAAAGTAATGTATACATTTGCATTTGAATTAGATAATAGCTATTTTTTTTTTTGCAAAGTATTTATTATATGCCCGACGAGAAAAAGTAGTTTCCATTTTAGAGGAAATTGCTTGCTGCATTATTCTTTCAATTAAATATTGTTGGTAGAAGTAGTGTACCTTAAGAAAAACGATATTTTGAAATTTCTGCAGAGATCTAATTTCTTTATATCAATTAATTTATCATTTTTTGTGGTGCTTACAACTTTTCCTTCTTTGGTTATTTTTATTTGTTTGATTTAGCTGAAATGCTCCTAGCGAGAAATTTACTTCATGCTTCGATATTTAATTTTTAAGCTTTGATATGACATATTCATCAAAAATAGTGTTTTGTGCTTTTCTTGCTAAGTTCTGTTGTTTTACCGTTTGTTTACATTTGTGTTCCTTTGTCGTTTGCAAGAGTGATTCTTGAAATGTTTTCGTTGTCTGCCAGAAAGGAAAAGAAACAAAGCAAGTCGGATTTTGTGATGAACAGCTGATTGATATTTGACATATTTCAATATGTAGTACGTGAAGGAGAAGACATGCTTACACATTTTCGTATAGTTAAAATGTTTAATATTGAAAATTTTTTTTGAGCTATTACACCACTTCAACTTAAAAGCCGATTTTTCCTCAAAGAAAGATGATTTAATTGGGATCTGGGTATAATTTGTTGAGGTCAGTCAATAGGCTCTCTAGAGCAATCCGAGGCAGGGATAATATCGTGATTGTTAGGAACGATCAAGAGGAAGTTCAATTCATAACCTGAACAAATAGCTCAGTATATATGGAAATATATAACCAAATGAAAGATAGCGAAGCAACTATGGCCAAAATATGCCAACCCAATGACTAAGGACTTATTCTTCTGTATTGGGGTAGGCTTCGCTTACATGGCTATAGCGAAATTTACAACAGTGGTTTTTCCTTTTCGCTCTTCGGTGCCAATTTGGGATTCAAAGTGTAGCCAAATTCTTCTCTCCCTAGTCTTTCCACTGCGCCGAATACTCTCAGAGCTGGAGTGTTTTCGTCACTCACTCGGACGACATGACCTAGTCAGGGTAGCCGCTGTCTCTTAATTGATAGAACTATGTCAATGTCGTTGTATAACTCGTTCCATCGATTGCGGTATTCGCCGATGCACAAAAGACCATAAATCTTTCGCAGAACCTTTCTCTCGGATACTCATAACGTCAACTCATTACGTGTTGTCATCGTCCATGCCCCTACACCATACAGCAGGATGGGAATTTCGAGTCACTTGTAGAGTTTGGTCTTTGTTCGTCGATATGGCGGCTTTTGCTAGAGCCAGCAGCTCCGAAATAATATTATTTAATAATGGAAAAGAAGAATATATACCTACACTATATTGGTATGGCAAGTCAGCCAAAGTCACCTAAGCGATCAAAGCCGCTTATCAAGTTTTATAGTCAATTTATGTAGAAGAATTCGAAGAGCAGTATGGGTCATGAAGTCCTGACTTTCGCTCAACTATGAACTCTTCCTTTCGTTTTCATATGAAAGTTATCAAAAAAACAATTGGAACACATTTAGATTGCGCTAAGTGTTATACATCAACGTAAACAAGACTTTTTAAATTGTAAAGCAACAACACCGAATGGAATTCTATGACCGAATTTGCAATGCGTTGCACGTCCACATCACACATGCACCTATCCATATGTTAGCCGCAGACATGTATTTCGCAATTCACACTGCGTTGTATACTTTTTCGAAGGAGTGTTAACATTGGGCCCCGTGTTATTGTGCACGGCCAAGTGCGCGCCCGTGCTTGAAATTTCCGACATTGCGTTGAGTTTGCCGACTTCGCTGACATTGACACTTATCAAATTGATAGCTCCACTGTCGGTGGCTATTTTTAGTCTACAGGCGATTCATTTGCTTACGCGCTCGCACGAGTATATACGAATATGCGAATATGTTCGTACTTTGAAGTGGCATTGTGGAGGAAGTTGTGGGTCCCGCTCGCTTTGCATACTGCTTCTTGTGCATGGTTGGCGGTGAGTGGTTCTGGCTGTTTAAGGAAATAGTGCATGCGACTAGCATGTGAAGTGGTGTACCGAATGTTGACGATCTCGCTTTGCATGTGAGCCGAGGGGTGAATTACCTTATAGGAGTGCCGATTTCGCGGTTGAGGTAATGGGTGCGGTTTTGGTTCTAATTCTTCTAATTCATCCGCGTTTGTCTGCCTCTAAGGCGAGCAAATGCCTCTTTTTGATGAAAAGCGTCTGCTAAATTTACAAATTTCTGCTAAAAGCTGCTCATCCGCCTTCTAATTTTCCAGACTTGCTTTTATTYTTTGAATGGCGTGCGTGCGTGCGATTTAGCACATTCTAATTCCAAGCAGTGAGTGTACGCCCACTTAGGTAGATTTGCTATAGTTGAGTGTCATCGCCAAGATTTTGCTTTACATGAAATGCCATGATTAAAAATAATCTAGCGTGTTGCTTATGCATTTTCTAAAAGCAAAAGTAAATGAATGATGGTGATTAGTAGTAAGCCATTTTTTAATTTTGTCATTCGATATTATATTACTTTGCCTGTCTAATTTGCCGTGTATATCTGGAATATGATTTTGCAACCTATCTAATTTTCAATCGCTGTTTGTCATCAATAACCATCTAAAAAATACATTTGCATACACTCGCAATATGTTGCTAAGGATGTTTGCATCACTTAAATCTAACCGGGATAGATATGGCGGACAGAGTATCTAAGTAGAAAGGGCACCATTGGAATAACATTTTTTTTTTTTTTGAAAGTGGGCATGGCTCACCCCCTAAATGGTTAAATGTTCCACAAATATCTTCCAAACCGCTCAAGCTAACTCAATCAAATTTGCTGAAAAGAATTTCTTTAACACAAACATTCCTATTCCTATTATACAGTGTGACAAAAAAAGTACCCAAAAATTGTAAATAAAACGTAAAATATTTAATTATTCATCAATATTTATTTGGTCGCCTTCAAAGTAATGCCCACTTGCTATTATACTTATGCCAACAATTTTTCCAGTCCTCGAAACACTTTTTGCGATGGCCTTCAACTCCGTTTCGAATGTCGATCGACTGAAAATGGGTTCTCTTCCGATGATTGTTGACTTATTTGCATATTAAACTCATGTCTCAGCGGCAGTTATAACGCTCTTCTTGAAGGTTGCAAAGGTTGTGGACTTGGCTAAATGTAAACAAACGGTTCATTGACCTTCTAAAATGTAAACAAAAATGTATTGATCTCGGAAAATTGTAAACAAAAAGTTTCTAGACTTCGTAAAGTAAGCAAAAGGGTCACTGATCTCAAATCTAAGCAAAGGTTGTTGACTTGTCTAACTGTAAACAAAGGTTGTGGACTTGGCTAACAAACAAAAATATCATTGACCTTCTAAACCGTTAACATAGAGTCATTGACATCAGCAAAAAGTACACAAGAGAAGTAATTTATATGCATGAAACTAAGCGATGGCTTAGAAATCGTTAGTTTCAGTACAATGGACACTGTATAAAATATCTCAATTGGATGATAAGCATGCCTACTTCCAATATAACAAACCTGCACCGAACACATATCAGTTGCAATCAGTGAGGCCCTCTATTGAACCTCTGGGATAATATATTTTTGGTGTCAGCATGTGCTTGTGCGAAAATTGGCAAAATTGGTAAAATCGGAATAATAGCCCTCATATACCTAACATAAATATCTTCGAACTTGCGGTAAGTTTTATACCGAATCTCTAAGCGATGTAAGGAATATTAATAAAAATTCAGAAAAAATCTCATTGTAGTAACAATTTATCCTCTTGCTTAAACAGAATGGATCACTACAATACTATCCCTTATCCCTATATACCTAATATACGGATATTCAAACATCCGCTTCACTTTATACCTTTTATATTAGTCAATCCGTGTGGTCTCTTAATGAAATTCAGACCATCTGTTTCTGATTAGGATATGTCGTAAAACTAAAACTGAATAAACTATGCTCTTATGTACCTTATGTAAGAAAATTGATTAGAGTTATATAACAATTTTTAAACTAAAGATTGACTTTTTACTGTATAAATTGTGATTTCTCAACCTTTGGTTGTTACTGTACTCGTAATATTAAATAATGCTTTGACTTGGGTTTGTATCACATACACTATATCTCATTTAGACCGAGGTTAAAATAAAATTTCTCCTGTCATCAAACACACAGTCACCGCATTCTCGACTTGGCTCTCGTTAGTCATAACTTCGAAGTATGGTCTTCGTCTATCTTGGAACCAGTATTAACATCAACAACTATGTCAGCTTCGAAATCCAATGGTGTTACTTCAGACTGGTTAGGCAATCGAAAAGTAAATTCCTCTCTCTATGAATAATGACCAAATTTCACAAGTTACCAATTTCTACAAGTCACTCATCATCATCGTCCTATTAGATGGTATAGTGACATGGACGATGACAGCATCGATGAGTCGGCGTTATGAGTTTTTGAGAGAAAGGTTTTGCGGAAGATTTTGTTTGTGTATTTAGATTTAAACATAAAAAAATGTATAGAAATCTTCTGTTTTAATTGGTTAAATTACGGTGCCATATCAGGTGAATACGGGGAGTGGTTAATGGTTAAAATGTGATTTTTGGTAAAATAATCGGTCACAAGTGTCGATCGATGAGACGGCGTTTTTGGTCGTCAGATAATTTGGGCGGAACAAAGCGTGCACACACCTATCGTAAGCCCAAATGTTCGGTCAAAATGCGATAAATCGATGTTTTGGAGATGTTCAAATCTGTTTCCATGAATTTCAATGATGACTTCGGCTGATCGTCATTTATGACCTCTCGACCAATTTGAAAACGTTTAATGTTGGCTCTTTGTTCGAAGCTCATTTTCGCACCGATAACACAAACATACTGAGACTTACAACGCAATAACTTCACTTCCACATCTTGACATATTTCCTCAATTTAATTTAAAAAAAGTTTAAGTTAGGTTGAAGTTAGCTTAAATGGTCAATCCTAATACGGGTCTCCGTTACGCATCTTAGAACGTTGTGTACTTTGAACTACTATAAAATTTATCGTAAAGACCCTCCTAAATCGACAAAGAACTTTGAGCCGATCACAAATTTGTTGAGAGGGCCACTCGATTAACTGTAGTTCTCTCTAAGTTTTTCAATATTCAAAACACGTGAACATGCAAAGAGAATACAATTTAAACTACGTATGCTTCTGTGTAGTTGTTGTTAATTAACTGTTAATTATACGCAAATTTGCGGCTCAACCAACGGGTATTATGCCGATCTGAAAACTCATCAACTCATAAGCGACATAAGCTCGAAAATAAAAACGTAAGAAGTTTTTCAAAAGTAAAGCAATGGAAAAGAATTGAATATACAAAAGGCACACATGCATATGCATATATATATATGTTCACAATACCTGTGTATTGCAGAAGAAATAAATCTAAAAAAGTCAAAACGTGATGAGTCAAACAAAGCAGAAATAGCAGAAATAGTTTTACGGCTGCTCTTAAAAGTAGGCGTATCATGCATGTGCCCAGTTAAAAGCAAGAGTCAAGTGCATGGAAATGTGCCCATTGGGTGCGGCAACAGATACGAGTGTAAAAGCCACCCTGTCACAAGCGCCTTTCTTTACTAAAATCGCTGGGTGTTTTGATTTCGAAGGCTGTTCGTGTGGCCCGTGTCCACTGCTAATCCTATTGAAGCCATTAAGAGGCATTGAGATTGTGGAATTAATTAGGCAAATGCGAGACACTTATTTTAGCTGAAGGCTAAATAAATACATAGTACGTGTTTGTATAAATATTTGGTAAAAAGAATTGGGTCACGTGTTTAATACTGTTTTGCTGTGGGTGAATAGAATAGCTTCCACGAATGTTCGTAAAACTTTTGTTCATCATTTTTTAAATATAACGAATAAGGAAGAGCTACATTCGGATATAACCGAACATTTTATACTATTGCAACTTGCAATTTTAGTTAAATGGGGTCTGATGCGAGTTCTCAACAGATTTTTATACTCTCGCAACAAAGTTGCTAAAGAGAGTATTATAGTTTTGTT
>NW_017534407.1:359301-434879 GCF_001853355.1 Bactrocera latifrons
TGAAATCGGTTCACAACCACGCCTGAAATCTCGATTATCACTTTATCATGCGAGAGTATAAAATGTTCGGTGACACCCGAACTTAGCGCTTCCTTACTTGTTTTTTTTCATTCTAAGCACAAATATGTACCGTTATAAGAAAAACACGCTCTCTCAATTTTATTCAGTTAACTCACATATTGGCCTATATATGCGGTATAGAGTCACTCAGAAGTTCGAAAATCTTTATATTGGGTATATGGGGGCTCCGAGAAGTATTGACCCGATTCAACCCATTTGTAGCACACATCTATACTGCTATCAGGAAAAAATTCTCTCAGATTTTCAATTATATATCTTACACATTGGCAGATATTTTCAGTAGAAAAATCAACTACAAGCACTGAGTCCACATATTCAGTACATAGGGACTTGAACAGTATATAAGTATATATATAAAACCCTATATCTATCTCGATTACTTTTAGGTGATACGTACAACCGTTAGGCGAACAAAGATATTACACTCCTTAACAATATTTTGCAAGAGCATAAAAATAACCACAAAAACAAGAAAAAACGTTAACTTCGGTGCATTTCTGTTAGTAACTATTTGTATAAGCTGTATGCTATAATAATCCGTTCTAAACAATTTTTTTTGGAGATTATATTGTTACCATAAGCAGTAATCCATGCCAAATATCGTGAAGATACCACCTCAAATGCGAAAGTTTTCCATACAAGCCCTTGATTCCGATCGTTCGGATTGTATGGCGGCAATATGCTATAGTGGTCCGATATCGGCAGTTCCGACAAATGAGTAGCTTCTTGAAGAGAAAATGACATATACAAAATTTCTAAACGATATCTTAAAAATTGAAGGACTAGTTCGTATATATACAGAAAGACGGACATGGCTAAATCGACTCAGCTTGACATACTGAACATTTATATATATACTTTATAGGGTCTCCGACCGTGACAAACTTAATATACCCTGTTCAGGGTATAAAAATTTCCAAAGAAATATTAGCTGAAACAACGAATGCCATATAAAGAAGCTATAGATTTATAGTGGTTTTTTGATTGACCTTTCTCGGTTCATTTGCAGAAATATTCAAATTGGCAAACGATTGTTCTTAATTCGTTGCGCAGTGCCATTGGATTCGCATGTCAATAAACTGGATTGATGTTCCAGCTGCGCAGCAAAGCACGCTCACATTCGCGCTGATTGATGGATTGGTGGCGAGTGAAAGTTGTGAGATGACTCATGTGAGATCATCGGCGAGAAGTATGTTTTAGCTTTTCAAAAACTTTGCAATTTTACTTTTATTAATTTGCAGCCATTGACTTGTTGAATTGGTTGTCTAAGATATGTTTTCTCTACACGAAGTTGAAGCAGAGATTTATTACTGTACTTTTGTGCTTTATTTTTTATTTCGGGGCGTGGAGCTGCAAACTAAGTTATGCATAACACTTTTCGTAGTTCATTCCTCTTTGAATTAGTGTAATTAATTTTTTACATAATTTTTAGTTAGATAGAAAAGTAATTTTGTAATAAAATTGCTTATCCAATGGAGTATATTTATTTTCTCTCAGTTATTTTCGTATTAAATTGGATGTCATAAAAATTGAAATTCGGATCCTCAAGTTATGCAATAGTAGCCATATCCGAATATCAATATAAATAATACTTATTAGGTGTACGTCGATAGCCACGCGGCAATTAATAGCTCAACGCATTACGTCAGATAATGTCTTTAGAAGTAGGGAAACAGTAAATTTAGTGGCTACCGGAGAGCGATCGCATATATGCTGCGTTCCAGGCCCACCAAAAAAATCCTGGAAACGGAAAAGCTGGTGAGATTTCCAAAAATGGTATCCATGGATATACAATGGAAGTTCCGAAAAGATTGGTCCGCCTGATAAAGGCGAAATAAATGCCTTAGGGGACTCGAAAGGACTGCAGACCGGTGGTTGGCCTAATAAAAGATCACAACCTCCAGAGAGACGCTGGAACACCTTCTATGCTTCTGTTCAGCATTATCGCGAACTCCTCTAAGATATCTAGGAGCTTCGAAGTTCAATTGACTAAATGAAGTATCAAAAGTATCAAAATTAGATATCAAAGCGATTTTAAAGTTTGCAAAAGCATTGACGTCCTGAATGAAGATTACTTATTTACGCTCGAATTAAACTCAACCTTCAACTGGCATTACCAAGGTCTAATAGGTCTATGTAAGGCGCGACAGCCGGCGAGTATGACCTAACCTAACCATATTCGTTAGTTTATTATCACTTTCTCAACATAATAGTACTGAAGCATACATATAATTATCCCTTAAATTGTTGACTTCATTTCGAAAATAAAATCTTTATCAGTGCGGATTAATATTCAGGATCTGACTATTTTCCCATCATACTTTATTCTTTTGAAGAAATGCAAAATATTCGCTTTAAACAATGGCAGCTCCTGTCAGACATATCTTCAGTGTTGTACTTGTATTAAATAAGTACTCAATACTAATATGTTTGTATATAAAAAATTACTCCTATGGGCGAATCGCACTAGCGTTACTTATCAGATCAAATGAATAACTTACTTTGAAGAGAAAATTAGAAGTCAGGCGAAAGTTTGAAAAACCATTTATTGCGAAGTACTGTACTAATTTCATTCATTTTAGGCAAGATAATACACTGTTTTTAGAGAGATAGCCTTCTGAAATTCATAAAGATTTCTTACAATTCACCGATAGATAACGTATTAAGTCGACTGGAAGTTCGAAAATATTTAAATAAGTATATATGGTTGCTAAAGGAAGTATTGACCTCATTTTATCGAACTTTTAGTACAAAAGCATGCTGTTATCAGAAAAATATTCTCCCTAATTTCAATGCTAGATCTTACAGATTACTGAGATAAATTGGACAAGAATTGAGATATTTTTGCTTTGCTCTGAGTGTGGATGTGGACAATTTTTACGCCCCAACCCATAAAAACTTCATGGTTGTGAACTTTAATGCTTCTGTTATATTTATTTAGTGAATTGTACTTATAGTAGCTTTCAACATATCCATCTGTTACATCTCCGGTAATTATCTGATATTTAGCCATTTACACAGTATTTGATGAAATTCTAAATCAATTTTCTCTCAGCAAGTTTGGTTTATTTAGCTTTAGCGGCTTAGAACATACCTGTATGTACATTAAACCATTTAAGGACGGTGCTACGCCCACTTTTAAAAAATGTTTAGCCCTCAAGTGTGCCTCGCTACTCTAAACGTCGTTTTTTGCGCGTGACAGTGGTCCGATTACGCCCACCTGCAATAACGTACTCCCTTTTGCGGCAGTAAACACTAGCCGCAGGTTTCTTCAAGTTATTACAATTTTTACTAAAGTTATCCAGATTTTAACACATCTCATCATGCAGATAACTTAATTATATACAAGTATACTGGTATAAGTTTATATACCTACCTGCATAAAGTTAAGTCATACAAACAACCGTTAGATGAACAAAATCATTTGACTCAGTTGCAACATGTTGCAAGAGTATAAAAATGATATTTTAATACCAAGAATCCATAAATATTAACAAGTGATTATTCTGCTATTCTCTTGAATAAATATGAAATTCTGAGCTTCTTTCATTGTCTTGCACTTTTCAAAACTTAAAATCGATATCAATCATCGGCAAAGGAAATTTACAGTATGTTCAAGTTATGTACTATAAATCGTATAGTCAAATCTACTTCTGTGCAATACACTTTATGTTTGGTTGTCAATGCTATCCAATTGAGCCTAACTTCAATGCAACCTTTTTTCATACCTCTGCGCTGTCCTTTGATTGCCTCTTGTCACATGTGTGTTGTTAACTTCTTGTTGACATGTGACCATAAAATACACGTGCAGTAGCAGGCTTGATGCACAATGCGCGTCAGGTGTTTTATCGGCGTTCTCCTTCTACTATAAGGGTCGTCCTAAACTTAACTTCCGAATAGTAAATTCTAATTGTTTAAAAAGGAACGAGTGCTGATAAAAGACCTCTTCTCCTTCGCAATGGAACTGTGCTTACTTGTTATATCAGTTTTGATTCCGAAGCTTGGAAAACCTGGTCAACTCACAGAGAATACCGTTTTATAACTGATGCGCCTCCAAATTGTAAATAATGTTCCGCAGTTTTTCAGTTTTCTTAGTTTTCTTTAAGGTCAGTTAAGCGTTTGACAAGGTCTGGCACCTAGGTTCGTTATACAATTTAAGGGAGAAACTTATTACTCACTGCCGAAGTCATACTTGCAAAGTTGCTGGTGTACCCAAGGCCTTTATTCTACATTCTTCATACAAACCTTCTAGAGTGTAATGTCCATGAAAGTGGTGTATACTCGTAAGCACGAAATATCTCTACAAGTGGCCTTATATATCTACAGTCACTTGCTACCAACAAACACTAACGAAAAATATTACCGACAGATCTTTAGTAATGTCAGATCTCATCTTGATATCTAATTTTGATACTTCAAATAGTCGCTTGAGCTCCTGGAATACTAAGACTTTTTTTATAATGCATTATAGAAGCATAGAAGATGTTCCAGTGACTCTCTCATGCCTACTTCCCTACACTTTCAGTATGTATCGTTGTTATATATGACCATCTGGCTCGCATGTTATGTTGGTAAGTAACTACCTGCCATTAGGTCAAAAAGCGTCCTACACTCTGCTCTTGCACATAATCTTGGTGATTGTGCATTTCCTGAAGGCATTCCATATCATCCTGATTCGTCTGTCAGTCCTATCGGAAATTTCATTGTATATCGTTTTAGTGACTTCCGTATTTCTCGTACTGATTCGGAAGGGAGACGAATTTGGCAATCTCAGCAGCTATTTCATTTTCCTTTGTGGCTTGGAACCCAGCATATATGCAGTCGCCCTGTGCTTCCAAGGACATTCTCTGATGTAATTGGTTGCGAGATTATTGATACTGCAGTTTTCAGGCAGCTTGAAGAATTGCCTAAGAGTGCCCGCAAAGTACAGAGCAGACTGTTGAAGCCAAGCTGAGCGCATGTAAACATTTTCGCAACCCGCGGATTTACGCGCTCCGAGCAAAAAAGATTCCAGTGGCCACTTTATTAGCCATTTTTGATCCGCCTGTGTATATGTTGTTGTTGGCGTTTGAGTCGTCTTGATCTCTAGTTAGCATAGCTACATCTTCGTTATAATGCTGTAGCAATCTTACACTATGTGCTGTTGCAATTTTTAATATTTCTGCGTTAACCGAGTTTACGCCTAGATCACGCTCTATATCAGCACATCTACAATACCAAGGCGCTTGGATAATTAGTCTAAGCACTTTGTTTTGAAATTGTTGGATGACTTTCTTATTGTTTTCGTTAGTACATCCCCAGAGTTGTGCACCATAGCTATATATCGGCCGGAACATTTGTTTATAGATAAGTAACTTATTTTCGATGGATAACTCTGATTTGTTACCGATTAACCAATTATAATTTTTGAGTCGGATGTCCAGCTCCTTACTGTGTAGAAGTGAGTGAGCAAGTAAGGAAAGTTCTCTGATGTGTCATTCAGCTTGGGGTGTGCCAGAAATCTTTATTTTACATATGGCTCAAGCACCTCACGACTTCCCCCTTCCAAACATATGTATTAAGAATTACGATTAAAGGGCATGCACCTGGAATCCGGTGCCTGCATTGGGAAGCTACCGCTGCTTAGCTTGTTTATTGGAGGCCATAAGGCAAATAATATTTTGAATTGTGCTATCAACGCTCAAAATGTAGTTCTACCAAAACGTTATCAAAAAAACTGCTCCACCCTAAAGTAGACTTACTATATTTGTAGCATATTGCACACGTCTTTATGGCTGCGTAAGCAAATACAGAAGAGTGTGCACCAGGCCACGGCAGTTAAAGTAGGGCTTCGACACTTCGTTAAGCGACGAGCTACCGCAGCGCAACACAGCTGTTCGATTCATTCAGTTGACATTCAAGTGGTAATCAAAGCTGACGAATTCGCTCCAGTCAAAAACTAGCTAGAGTGAATCTTTTCGTGTCGGCTAACGTGCGGTGTCTTCAAATTATTTACTACTCAGTGGCTCACGTTCTTTGTTAAACGAGAAATTTGCTTTTGACAAAAGCACGCTTTGTCGAACAGCTGTTCTAGCGGCGACTCTGTTGTCACTTTCCGCTTCTAATTTATGCTAATTGGCGTTTTTTTTTGTCGGATTACGTTCGAATCGTAGCAAATATGTATAGTTTTTTGGTGGCGTGAAATAATAATACGTGCTCCGTGTCTTGACGCGCCTGTGTGTAAGTGCAACATATCTTATCGCGTACACAGACAGACAAGTGACAAATATATAACATATGTATATAGTATGGGAGTACATCAAAAATTGTTGATTTTAAAACACTCCTAATACATATATATATATATATATATATATATATATTTACATTTGTAGCTATGTATTTTCGTATGTACATACATATGTGTATGTCAATAAAGACGATTGTGAGGCATTGACGACTGCAGTTGTTGAAAATGAGTCAAATTGAAGTGGTAAACAGCGCTTATCAGTAGATACTTGTATGTATATGTGCTCGCATATTCAATGTATATATATATAAATATACTTCACGATTAAAAATACTGAAGCGCTTCAAACTTCAGTTGTTTTCTGTATAACGAGGCGTATTTTCCCTTTCCTTCATACAAACATATAAAAATTGAACATGAAAAAAGTGAAATGGAACAAAATAAAAAATAATTGCAAAAAAATATATAAATTACTTAACAATTAGTTGCGCTCAAACGACTGATATAAACGGTTGTCGTGCAATTTGACTGACTTCGTTGGCCTCCGTATTTGCAAGTCGCGCGCTTCAACGAATCGCTTGCCGTTAGCAACTCAGTTGCGTTTTGAAACCGGCCGCTTAACAAACTGTCGAAGTGAAGTCTACGCTGTTGTTGAATCGAGCGCGTAAATAATAAATAATAATAATAAAAGTCCAATTCAGTTTACCAAAATGCGTCTTCCCGCGTGCATTGAGAGCGCCAAGCCGCAACTCAAGAAGATTCCTAAAATTAAATTGTGCGATGAGTTCGCCATACAACCGATACTGATTCGGAAACAACCGAAATTTTTGACGCGTGAACGTCACATGGCCATTCGCCGTAAGAAATCAAAGGCTCTACTTTTTGGTAAACAAACTGACAACAAGAACAACATCAACAATCAACGCAAGCAAAACAAAGCGCATGAAAATGATATGATAACAAGGTAAGTAAGTGGTGTGCTCTCTCACTGATCTCTTTGCATTGCCATTGCGTTACAACTAAGCAGGTATGCGTACGTACAGTGGCGTTCAAAGTAGTAGAAGAGTGTGTGTCGAAATAGTAAAATTTAAAGAAGAAAAAAGGTGAACTTAGGTTCATAAATCATCAAAAGTGCGTTGCGCGTTTTACAATGAAAAAAGAAAAATATCGAACAAAGAATGTGTCTCAAAGTTTATATTTTTAATCAAAGTTAGTATGCGGAATCATTGCGAATATTGGAAAGGGCTTATGATGATTCAGTTTTATCAAAATCTTAAGCCTACGACTGGTACAAAGCCTTCAAAGGCGGTGGAATGATCGTTGAAGATATGCCTCGTTATATATAGACATGCGAACCGACAGAGCGATATTGCTAAATCAGCTGAGTCATTTATATATATATTTTATAGGGTCTCCGACGTTTCCAGCTGAGTGTTTCAAACTTCGTGGCCATCTTTATATACTCTGTGCAGCGTTTAATGAGTATGAAGATAAGTCTTCTGAGTGTAGCTTTTACTTCCTAATAACAAAATTAAAAGTTTTTTGATGATTAGTTAACATTTGAACCTTTGATTAGTTAATAGTTATTACGGCCTAAAAGTATGAATTTTAGTAATTTAGCTGTCTCGCTGAAATTTTGTTAAAAATGTTTGCTGAAATCGTTTTTTAAAAGTCTTATATCATATTCAAATTATATGATTCCAAAAATACGATTTTTTCACAACTGTATATCTCAGCTGTTTCTAATCACTTGCCTTCGACTCACTGCTATTCGTCAAACAACCTATGCCCTCATTTTGTGCCACTCACATGTAATTTAAAACGACGAATCGTTTTTTGCTTGATTTCCTACATACTCCATTCGCTGCGCTTTTATGTAAGCTTCGTTTTTGTGTCAGATTTTTGAATACGATACGTGTATGTGTGTTGGATTGTATATTTAAATGGCATGCAAAAATGGACACAGGGCCAAGTCGGAATTGTTTGTTTTTATTGCTTTAATAATTTCATTACATATTAGGTGTATCCGAATACAAAGCTCATAGGCGGTGCGTTGGGTAGTTTTGTTATGAATTATAGCTTGAAGGTTTGAAAATGATTTAAACGATTATCAATTTCAACCTTCTAACTTTTTTCGGAAACTTAAATGTTATTTATGGCGAGTTTGTGATATTTTTTTGATGTGAGCTTCATCGCACCCTAAATAGTAACCCATATGATGATGGTATTATTCAGTTAAAATATATTGTATTTAAAATTCATTTTTGAGTTTTCGATCTGAAATTTTGACCATGTCCCTTCCTATCCAAGAAGCTGGTCATGTGTTGGAACTTATCGCTAGCCAACACATGACCAGTAAAAGTTTTCCATACAAGGATCGTTCAGTTTGTAAGGCAGCTATATGGTATAGTGCTCCAAGAAGCGATAAGTTCCAACACATGACCAGCTTCTTGGAGCACTATACCATATAGCTGCCTTACAAACTGAACGATCCTTGTATGGAAAACTTTTACATTTGACGAGCTATCTTAATAATATTTGGCATAGATTATTATCTAAAGCTTCATAACAACCTCCGAATATATTATTCAGATCGCATCCCTGTAGCTTAAAACTGCCATGTAAACTGATCGTTCGAAACTGGAATATATTCTTATTACACCCAATTATGCTATAAACGGGGGTATTCTATTCTCCTTGTAGCTGAAGTTAACGCTTTTTTATTCCTGTAACAATCGTAATGTACTCACATTCGCTTGTTATGTACTTCGATTGCTTTGTCGTCAGATATCTGTATTCTTAGTGAACTTTGAACACTTGAGCACACTTTAAACTGCTCTGCTTCATTCCATAAACACAGAGAGCAGACAACACGAAAAGCTGCGAAGCGACGCATAAAAGTAAGTGTTAAAATAAAGCGACTGAAGCAGTCATTATTTGCATAATAATAAAGTAAGCAGTTTAAAAGCACAAAATAAATAAAATTGACAACAAAACAAAGCACACTCACATACACATCAAAGCCATGGCCATTGCGCTCAAACAGTTATTGTTGACTTGTTCATCTCCTTGGATTCGCTGCTCTTTTCATTTTCCATCTTGCCGCTCGCTTCGCTATTGTTGCCATTAGTATTCGGCGGTATTACTAGTTTCGCTTTTGTTGATATTTCACTAAAACAACAACGAAAAATATCTAAAATTCATTCATGATTTTAAAGTAAAATCGAATAACTCATATTACCTCTTAGTGGGAGCGAAATTATACATCTACTCAATAGACATTAAAAATACTGAAATGAAATCAAAACTAAAAGATTCGGCTGTTCCCTACAAAAAAAGATGGATAATGGAAAGTGTTTATTATAATTCAAGAGAACATTATTTGGTATTTATTTTTTGATGATTATCACCCGAACTTGGTGGCGAATCGACCGGCCCAAAAAATCCATTGTTTGGTGCGATGTGTGGGAAGTGGCGCCGACTTGTTGAACTCAAATGTCGCCGGGACATTTCAGACGTCAAATAGTCGGTTAGCATGACGCATAGTCGCCATTGGCGGTTACGTTCTCACCGACATCATTTTTGAAAAATATAGACTGCTGATTCCACCGGTCCACAAACCACAGCATAGCAAACCGTTGTTTTTTTTTTTTTTAATGAAGTGGCAGCTCCAGAGTTGCTTCAGGTTGTTTACATACCCATAGAACCAGAAATAGGTCAAAATGAACAAAATTTGTTTCGAGAACGTTGTATCTTCTTCCAGCAGTTTTTTAAGAGCCCATAGAGTGAAGCGATGTCGCTTGGGAAGGTCGAGCGACGTCAGTTCTGGCTTAAGCTGTATTTTATACACTTTCAATTTAAGATCTCGACGTAAAATATGCCAAGACTTTCCTTTAGCTGAATCGAAACTGTAATATAAGAAGAAGGTTATGCTGATTTTAATCGGCCAGCGTGAATAAGCAGTAGCTTTTGCTATAGTGGTCCGTTCTGAACATAATAATAATATCCAAATTTCATGAAGATACCTTAACCAATAAAAGAGTATTTCAAACAAGGACTTGAGTTTGATCGAACCGTTTGTATGGTAGGTGTTTGCAAAAGTTCCTCGGATATTACAGCATGGTTTTGGACAATAACTCATGCCAAATTTCGTAAAGATACGCTGACAAATTAAAAAGTTTTCCACATAAGTACTTGAGTTTGATTGGTTGGTATGTACTTTTCGATATCGGCGGTGCCAACAAATGAGTAACTTCTTGGTAAGAAAAGGACGTGTGCAATATCTCAGATCGATATCTCAAAAATTGAAGTACTAGGTGGCAAATAAATAGACGGTCATGACTAAATCGACTCAGCTCGTCACGTTGTTTATACTAAATATGATCTTCGACGTTTCTTTTCTTACAAGCAGACAATATATAATTAAGAGCAAAATCAGTTGAACTCTGTAAACAATTGAATAAAATTCGAACCCGCCGGCATGACTATGGGGCATATTAGTGCCACTTAACTGTCTAAGTGTTTTGTTTCGACGCTTCTATCATTTGGCAGTAATCTCAGCTGTTTCAGGCTGGTTATTAAACTTTATGAGCCACGTAGAATGGCAGCAATAAAGATAACGGGAATTTAGAGCTGACGCAAGTGCACTTTTAAAAAGATTTTCATTCACCAATTCAAGTGTGCTATCGCTGAGATTTTTGCAGAGTAATGAGCCTTAATCGCCTCGTGTGTATGTAGAGAGCAAAAGCTTTTCGAGCTGAGGTAGCAACAAGTTCAAAGCATGAAAGTGAACATGAGCAACAGAAATTAACTTAAAACTTTGGTTTTTTCAAAGATATATTGTGTATTTTTTTTTTAGATATTTTTGCACAAAATACTTCTTTATCAGAATTAAGGCGAATTACTCACTTTTTTTTTTGGGTTACATCCTAATATTTTCTTCTAAATTCGATTGAAATAATCATTATTTTTTTCTACAAGACATATTGATATGATTTCGATATATAGTCATTTACGGGTACTCAGTTCCAAATATATAATAGTATACTGTGTTTGGAGGCTTGATAAGTTATGATCTGTTTTGACAATTTTTAGACATGAGATGGAAAAACTTCATATCACAATTTTAAATTGTTTTTTAGATATAATCCGAATTTTGTATTTCTTAAGGGGATCATCCCATGTAATGGGTGAAAAATCGAATCTTGCGAATTTGCTAGTGGTTTTTTGTAGATTCGAAGTTGTTTTAAAATACAGCACGTAAGAAGAAAGAGCTATTCTAAGCGCTGAGTGCCGTATAGACTTAAAGCTCTATTTCTTCGTTGGTCGTAGACAAAAATTATATAAAAACACTAAAAACAGGACGTTACTAGCATGACCCACTTAAGGAAGTGTTTATTTAGTCACAAATATCTATTTGGTTTCCTTCTTCCTGAAAGTAATCAACCCTCATATATTGCACTTCTGCCATCATTTTTTCCAATACTCAAAGTGCTTATAAATTTAATTTTTTGTGATCTTAATTAGCTTCTCTTTCGTTTTAGTTTTTGTCTCCTCAATTGTAGTGTAGTATCGTCCTTTCAGAGGCTTCTTTAGTTTTGGGGAAGAAAAGTCACAGGAGGCCAGGTCTTAGGAATACAGTGGCTGCGGCACCGTTAATATTTTGTTTTTGGACAAATATTTGCTTTTTCACACCAAATTTTATACATATTCTTTGATACATTTTTAGAAATAAGCAAATATCGAAGACGCGTTCAAGCAAAACAGCTGTCAAAAACGAACTAAAACTTTTAAAACGGTCGAACTCGTCAGCATAAGTGAGGGATGTGAGTACCATTTCGAGGTTTTCTACATTTTGAAAAAAAAAACTTCAAATTTAATGGAAAATGTTTATTATGATTCCAAATAATCTGCATTGTTTGTTTTTTGCTTTGAAGATCATCTCTTTCAAATGTGGACCCGGCTACGTCTCAAATGGTCCATCTGTTGAGTCCAATATTTTATGACTCGCATCGAAACGGAATTTTCCGCATAGACTTTAGACTTTACATATGCCTATTGGATAAAGTCTAACGGTGAAACTAACGCTAGCTCAACGCTAACGCTAACTAGCTCAACGCAGAGAGAACCGAGACCGAGAGAACACTTCTCAATAAATCCAATGTTTGATGTTATGTGTGGGAAGCCAAAACACCAAATTAAGATCTTTTTGGAACTTTTTAAGAGCCCATACAGTGAAGCAATGTCGCTTGGGAAGCTCGAGCGGCTCCAGTTCTTGTAAAAGCTGTATTTTCTATACTTTCAATTTAAGCCAAGTTGTTTCATATGTCAGATGGAAGATATTATACTCTTTAGCAACATGTTGCGAGAGTTAACAAACAACTTCAAAGGTCATTGCAGTTTAATTGAATATCCTTTTAAATGGCATGAAAATAGGAACAACAACAGTACGCACATGCAGTAAGTGTAGATACAAGTAGAATAAAAGCATAGCTGGTAACCTGTTGGCCGCATGTATATGGATATATGTATGTTTATGAAGTAATTTGCAATTTATTAAAAGAGCACCGTAAAGAAAATACAGCAGTATGGAATACTTCGCCGAAAGCAGTGAAGACTAGACTCGCCTAGCAGGTCTGAATATGAATATACAAGTACATATGTATGAATACACAATAACCTCGTCAATGGGTTTGTCAACATTAGCGGCCCCTCCGGCGGGCATCGCTGCGGGCATCCAAGCGTGGCGTATATTATGGCCGCCGCAACTTCATTGCAAATTGGTTGCAAGCCACAAGGGGTTCGTGATGAAGATGTGTGCTTACATACATAACCAGGTTGAAGTATACAAGCTGGCGGTGTAAAGCTGGTAGACATGTCACTGGCGGCGTACTGACTTGTTCCGTGATGGAGCAATGAAATGAAAATGAGCCTCGTAAAACTGTCACAAGTTGGCGAAAACGTGATAAGTTTGGAAATGTATCTACATGCAGGTTGTAATTTAACTGCGACAATTTGAACGCCTCGAATCATAATACGCAGATGTACATGTGTGGAGGCAGATGTTATGGTATGATTACAAATTCGTTAATGTCAAGTGTGTGACTGCATCAGAAAGAGATCAATTGTGACATTTTATGATTTTGCTACGCTTTATTACTAAGAGATGGAGAAATTAATGAAATCTATAATTGTTTATATGCATCTACCGCATACATACATATAAGTAAGTACATCTACATAACCTGCAGAGATATTTAGAGGTCGTAAATAACCTCTTAAAAGAAGTAAAGGATCTATAGGGAATATGTTTGGTGCTCACCAAATGTGGTGTACTCAAGTCGTAGTCAACCATTAATGTTTTATGGTGGAACACTTGCTAAGAAGTGTAGAGAGGGATACGTTCTCCTGATTAAGCAGGATCCCTGAAAATTTGGACTATTACATTCCAGAGACAACTACTAATGAGTTTTTCTCTGCCTTGTGGTCGTTGAGCAATTGGAGCTCTTTAGCGAATGGGTCAAAGTTAGGAGGTAAGTTTTAAGGGGAAGTCTCTAGCAAGCTTAACTTTAGGCTGCTAGATGAGTGTAGTGATTTTTAGGTAGAAGTAACTGCTGTTAATGAAGCAGTAGACGTTCTGCAACGAAGTTCAATCTCTGACAAAGAGGTGAGCATTCACTCCGATAACAGAACTGCAATACTGGAATTGTGCTCGCTAACTGTGCCATTAAAGTTAGTCAAACTGCAAAGCCGATGGACTCACAAAATAGAGCACATATACTGCGCTCACATTGGATTGGGAATGGAAACGAGTTAAAATTCTATTGCCATATTATAGGTGTGGTCGATCACCAGTTGCTACGCGACTTCGAGATCCGTTGGTAGATCGTCGACCAGCTTCTTTTTGACCAGTTTTTCCAAGACCAATGTTGAAACATCTAAGCAGTCACACATTCGAAGAAGCTGACGACATAACAGAAACAAATATAGCCGTTTATAGAAAATTGCTAATGAATCCATTAAGTAAAGCTTCTGGACTTTAAGCTAGTAGCATTCAATCGTTGGAAAAGTTTTTGTAAGGCATAAAATATTACCTGGAAATGTACTTACATATATTGGAAATAGTTGACTACTATCAAGTGTTTGGTTTCCATTGGTCTGGGGGAAGGTTTCTTTACGAATTGGGTGAAATTATGTTACACGAAAGCTGGCTAATAAATTTTCATAAAATCCTCACGAAATGCCGAATTTCTCGCGATTTCGACCTTCACTTCTCTCTGGTTCACTTCTTTTATGATTTCACACAGTTTTCTTGTTCTTTCCTCGCGCCTGTCGATGAATTGATTTATTTGCTTTGCTGCCTTCTTTTATTTGTTCTCAACTGTTTCATTTCATTGGCAACTTACATACAAATGTGTATTTTGGCAACTACAAAGTGTTACTAGAATTTTCTATTTATTTTCATGTAAAACTCGTAAGTAAACGAATGTTAATAATAAATAATGTTCCCACTCGCATAAACTGAATTTAATTGAAAAACAACATTAAACATCTGTGAACTTCCTACGCATGCAATGAGTCGCCAAATTATATTCTACTGCATGCCAAAGCCGCACAAGATTGAATAAATGTAAATTTTCCCTTAATTTGATTATTTGCATTAACCTCATTTTAAAAACTATGAAAAAGCACATAAAAATATAGCAAACAAATCATTTTAGGACCTGGACTCGAAATTCTCAAACATTTCCACCAATGCGAGGGAGTAAAACAGAAAAAATCAAGTAAGAAAGAGGTAGATTCGGGTGTAACCGAACATTTCATACTCTCGAAATTTGCAGGGTTAAAGTCGGGAAATTCTTTCAGCTGCTGGTAGAAATGTATATTAAACAAGAAGCAATAAGTGAAGGTCCAAAGTATTACATACATATAAGTATATATTGACCGATAAAAATGATTTTAAAATGTGTAAGCTTAAGTTCGATACCTTGTAATCAGGTAGACTCGAGAACATATTTCCCAGTTTCTCCTTTTTATAAATATAACGCACACTGTTCTGATATAATCACGAAAATCTTTATAGGTACTACTTGTATATGGGAGTTGGGGTTATTCGTGCACCAATTTCACACGTTTTTAACTTTGAGCATATTTTCTTTTATATCGTAGGTTAACTTAAGGTTCCTAAGATACCTTACATATACATTTCTCCCCCATCGTCCAGCTGTCGCCAGATTAAAGGTGAATCATCTCGGTTGCCTGGAGTACCTATAAATTGGGCGACTCAATAAATGTGGCTAACCTAAATTAAGTTACATGAGACAATTTACCGCCATGGGTAAATGTCAAATTATGTGCCCTTTCTAAGCCTATTTTACCGTAACAACAAAATTTATATAATTATATTTTTTTAAATTATTAAGTTTTGACACATACTCATATTACAATTTTAAACTGTACTCTATTGAGTTAAGTACTTCAATGGCGGAGTACTTTGAAGCGAACGACGTAGATTTTGAAGAATAAAATTATGAACAAAGTCTTACTATTTGTTCATGGTAGTATTATGATGGTGTACACCAAATTTCGTTTGAACTGGTCGAGTAGTTGCAAAGTTATAGAACTTAAATGTGGGCAGTGTCACTTATGTTATCGAATTTTCACACTGCTGCCCTTAAAACCCTTACTGCGTTCTTTACTGAAAATTTAATTCTTAGTTTGTTCGATTTTACAAACATCCGTAGGTGTATAAAACTATTTTACCCTTTGACAACATGTTGCGAAATTATATACAGAAAATGAAAGAAAATGAAAGAAAAGAGAAAAGTTTTTGTGCTTCGTCAAAATCTTGAACAGTGGACTAGTTGCGTTCTTTTATCGGTTATTTTTTAACGAAAGCGTTTTGTGCAAATTAAAGGCATATTATTTCAATAACACGCATTTTTAGCCAATTATGCCTGGACAAAAATTAACCGATAAAATTTACATGTATTTTGTGTGTAATATATTTTTGACCGATCAGTTGATTCAAATAAACGGGAAATTCAGTCATCTCTCCAAAACTCGTAAAGCTCTAAGAGGTTCTTCTCGATGCTAAAGAAGCTTTTGGTATTGCTCAGTGCCAGTTTACACACTTGAATAAGTGGCTTTAGTTAATTTTGTATTGCTGACAGTAGTAAAAAATATTTCAGTTTTTAACTCAATTGTGCCACTGTGTGACTTCTTCGCAAGCCAAGTGTTTAATAGAATGCCTTTTAACATGTTTATTTAACTATCCCCTATTCAAATGTGCGTAAATAAATAAACATTCCATGCATAGATATATGTATATGTACATATGTATGTGTAATTGTAGAAATATATGTGCATGCATGTAGGCTGCTACAAAGCTTCCAGATGTAGGCACGAAATACGCTTTGATTATTTCCCAGAAATCCATTTGTAGAATTAAAATAAAAATTAATAGCGAAACTCCTGAGACATGGGAAAAGTATGGCAGAATAAATAGACATCACTTTAGCTATTTATAAGCGCCAAAACTTATTTCGCGAGATTGCAATTTTGAAACAAATTATAAATGTACCGTTGGAATATAATTAGTATGTACATACATATGTGTCTCATGCCCAACCAACCTAATTATAAAATAATGTCCATTAAGAATTATTTGAAATTTAAGTAAATAAATATATTTTTTATCTGATCTATAAAGAATTATGCTTACTTAGTCATTATACCATATTTGGTCGCCATTATAATTATCGATCGATCATGCTAACGATTTTTCCAGTTCTCGCAACAATTTTCAAAAGCACTTTTTGGGATGGCCTTCAGCTCTTTCAGCGAATTCTATTTATCTCTTTGATCGACCGAAAAGGGGTTCCACGGAGCGACAATTGCAGTTTGGGCAACAAAAAAAAAAAAAAAATCAGACGGAGCAAAGTCTAATGAATACTGTGGTTTATCGGTAGTGATCATTGTTTTTGACTTGAAATTAGGTCACAATCGTACTATTTTTGAAAAAATTCAGTTTTATCGGAACGAGTCAAGCAAGAACACGTTTCATACCCAAACTATCCACCAAAATAATTCGAACGGACGCGAGAGATGTCGAGCTCTGTTGACATTTTGTACGAATAATGTCTTTATAGTATGCCACTTTATGATCAAAAATTGTTCAAATCCAAATCCAAATAAAAGTATTCAAGCCGCTAAGGCCGAATATGTGAACTCTAAAATCTATAATTGACTCTTGACCGAAAATATCTGTCCATGCATGGAATCCACAATTTTAAATTTAGAGATATTGTTTTTTTGGTAATAGTATCCCTTTGTAAGAAAAATGAGTTGAATCGGGTCAATATTTTCCTCGGCCCCATATACCTAGCATAATAATTTTCGAAATTCTGGGTGACTATCACATTTACGAGTACGGTGTGAGGCAACTCACCATGAAAATAAGAGAGCGTGGTTTACCCATAACAGTATATCTTTGTGCCAAAAATTTATACAATTGAGCGAAAACTGGCCTAATCCCCATGTCACTCATATCAAAAATTTCGAACATCCGGCTGTCTTTACTTCACATGTTAGTGGTTGTATGTGTGGTACCTTAATGAAACCCGCAGAAATTTTTGTTAGTATGTAGTATTGTCAAAAATAGATAAAATCGACTCTATATTATCTGAACTTCCATATACTATATATAATGATGATCGTTTTTCTGACGTCAATATATCGGTCAGTTTATGAGTTATACACATATGAAAATGTTAATTTTTTTGATTCTTTCAAGTTGCTGGAGTATAAAATGTTCGGTTAGACCCGAACTTAGAACTTCTTTATTTGCTTTTTAATTGTTTTCTTACACTCGTATATTTTCATAAAATTAATCCATACTTCCTCCTTTCAAAAATTTATTTCATTTGAATTTACTAAATATTCCTAATATTTTCCAAAAATCGCTCTATATTTTTATTTTATATATTATAATAATCTGTCATAACAATATACATTACCAAATTTATTGAATTTTATTTTTATTTTAGGTAAGCAATTAAAGTAACATAGCTCTTGACCCAATGGAAAAAAATGTAAGTTCATATCAATTCCATTTTGTCAATGAAAAAAATATATTAATGCTTGCTGCGTGGCGACTTTTTTTTATGCCTTTTTCGGAATTTTTATAGTCGTTGAAAGAACACAGATCTTACAATTTTTACTATATATATATTAAGCCTGTAGCTGCACATTCTATGAATGCTCTAGATTGTTTTTATACAAAAAAATCGATTTTTCTAAACCATCACACTGTAAGTCCACTTAATATTATAATTAGCGCATAAATTTGGATTTGTGTTGAAATATTTGTTACAAAATAAAATTTGTGTGTAAAGATAGAAAGCAAACGCTACGAAAAGGACCATCCATTGCTAAATTAGTTCGATCTAAGCAATTACTTCAGATAGTGTACCGTTACATTGCCAAATATCGTTAATAATAAAAAAAAGTTGTCATTCGTTATCGGCGGTCCAGACAAATGAGTAGCTTCTTTGAAAGAAAAAAGGTGAACAATTTCAAATCATTATCTTAAAAAGGAGGGACTAGTTAGCGTATATATGTACACACAAACAGTAAAACGCACGCTGAATATTTATAATATGTTCCGATGTTTCATTCTGAGTATTACAAACTCCGTGCCAAGTTTAATATACTCCGTTCAAGGTGTAAATAATAAGAGGACATTGGAGAGTCTAAAATCTATTTAGCGCCAGTATTTCTCTAATGCTTTTTGATTATGTTGTTTTTTTTTGCATTTTCGATTTAATTGTCGTGGTGGATGAAAGGTACGAATGAGTAACATTCTGAATACTGTAAGCCTCTGAAATACCTCTGTTTCCAATACAGAGAAATTCCAAATTACTTTTGCAATAACTTCAATGATTTTGCATAGTACCAGTATTATATGAAACATAAAATAGTATGCCATCGAAATTTTTCTATAAAGAAATTCACCTCACTAAGTTAACAATGAACTTCTCTCTTTTAAATGCTCGAAAGCGCGTTAATAAATTATTGTTGGCTCATATACTAGAAGTGAAAAATTAATCTCAACTTGTATTAATAATTCTGACTTTGCTCAGTTATGCAGAAATTGTTTACTATCGAATTAAACCTGTTGCAAATGACGGCCAGCAAAACCCATATCAAGAAGAAAAGTCATTGTAAAGGCAAATATTAACATAAGCAATAAATGCTGCGAATTTCAGCCAACAATGGACGTAGTGAATATCTCTGTTACAGCAGCTCTGCTACGATTCACATGCATTTGTGTGAGCAGCGATGCACTGATGAACAGCAACAGCTGCGTTACAATGTCAAGTGAGCGGCGGCAGAAACGACCCTACGCGCAATGTACTTTCATGCACCTGCACACACTCAGATAAACCACATATTCACTCATTCACTCACAAACATATGTGGTCCACTGAAAAGTAAGAGCAATGTCAACAACAGCTACAGCGGCGCTTACTCACTTCACAGCACTCGCACGTGCAAGCGACGTTGAGTTGAGCCAGTGGTTGTTGCTGTTGCTGCTGCTGCTGACATTCATGAGATGATGCCCTGCCATAAAAGACAATGGAAATAATGGCTCTGCATAAAAAGTTGAGGGGGTGGTGTTTGTTGCGAAGTCAAATGTGATATTTACTTTCATTGGAAATATAAAAACAATTGCAAGTTTACATTTCTCTTGTAACGCACTGTGAAGTAATAAATATGCTCACAATACGAAAGTTGTGGATAAACCCAACCAGAACAAGTAAGAAAGGGCTAAGTTTGGGTGCAACCGAACATTTTATACTCATGCAACTTGCAAAAACCAAAACCGGGATAATACTTTATGAAGTAAAACCAATCGTATAGAGTAACGTCCGCTGGATGTTCGAAAATCCTGATATTAGTTATACATAAGGGGGATAAGCCAAGTTTTTACTCAAATTTCACTATTTTTGGCACAAAGACACACTGCTATGTGTAAAAAAGCGCTCTCTTGTTTTCATTGAGATATCTCTCATATTGGCCGACATGCAAGTATGCGGTACAAAGTCAAGCCGAAGTTCGAAAATTTTTATACATATAAAAAATTTGGGTGCCAAGGGCAGTATTGGTCTGATTCAATCCATTTTGGACATACAGACGTACCATTATAAAAGAACGTTTATCCCCGAATTTCAGTTATATAAAACACACATTGGCTGACATTTTCGATCAAAAGTCAAGTATCGGAGTCTAAATATTCGGTACCTAAGGCTTGATCATTTATAATTGGATTTCAACAATTTTTGGTCATAAGTGGCACACACTAAGAACATTATTCGAATGTGCTGGAAACTTAACGAATCAAGTGGAATTTAAATTTGTGCTATATGGGAAGTAGGTTGTGATCCGATTTCGTGCTTTTCACACTGTGACATAGGAATGTAAGAAGAATGCCACGAACTAAATTTTGTCGAAATCGGTTTGGTCGGGTCGATGCCCCCTCCATCGTCCAATTTTTACACCAGGACGGACGGACCGAGGGACAGACAGAAAGCCAACCGGATTTCAACTTTTCTCGTCATCCTGGTCATTTGCATATATACTTTATATCTAACTAGATTAGTTATTGGTGATACGTACAACGGTTAGGTTTATTAGAGCTGTCGGACAGTTAGTTTATGAGATATAGTTTTTAAAGCGAAGAAACTTGTGGTAGTTTACATAAAATTTATAGAAAGGAATCTCGTGCGTGGGCAATATTTCGGCTTTTTGGGTAAAAAAAAAAAAATACTGTTGACGACAAGATTTAGCTTGACGGACTCTGCACCAGGAAAATCAACCATTAAAGAGTGGTTTTCTAAGTTTATAAGAGGGAAAATGAGCACCGAGGACAATGAGCGCGGTAGATGCCGCAAAGAGGCTGTTACCGACAAAAATATCAAAATAAAAAAAAAACAAAGTTCTCAAAATAATTTGATATCGAATGTTGACCTAGTAGCCGTGATTGTATATTAAAGTGATTTCGAAGATTGACCCAAAATCCGTTCCAAAGATATGTCTCTGACTAAAAGAGAGCAATTTTATTTCTTTTTCCATACTCACAAAAACAAAATTACCAATCATAAGCCTATGATTTCTTGGAGGTCCTGGACTGGCCATACAAAACTGCCCATAAATTTAAAAAAAGAAGAAATTTCTACTCATTTCAAATAGATAAACCCAAATAAGTTTAGTAAGTGAATACAAAGCTGAGATGTAAATTCATAGATAATTTCTACTTATGCAAAAACTTTCTTGTTGTAGTTTCAAGGTTTAGTTTTTAAAGTCAGATATTTCCAACTGGGGTACATTAACATGCTCTGTAAGTATATTGACTGCGAGTGGCTTTCAAAACACTTATTAGCATACAAAGTAACAAGTGCAAATGCATCGTTGCATTATCAAAAATCTTATGAACATATGTACTTATGTATGTATGTGAGTGGACATGCAAACATGAACTTGTCTTCCGTATAAGCGTTCATCCCTCATATGATCCAACATATGTATGTAGTTAAATTTTGTATGGATGCAATTTGTATTCTCTGCTCACTCATTTTGTAATGCATATGACATATATATAAATATATATAATATATGCATACATATGGTACATATATATGTACGTATTTATGAATATTGCTGCTGTACGAATCGCTTGCTAAGATGATTGCTCAGCAGCGACTACAGCCCCAGTTTCCCCATACGCTTTTAGCTTTGACTTCTGAGTTCTGCCTCTTTACGAGTATTTATCATCTGGCAATTTGCAGCTTTCGCCAAACGCCTCTCTGTGTCAGCCACAAGAACGACTCATCGAAGTGGTCCATTTCGCCAATAATGAGCGCTAAAATTTATTCTCTCTTATCTGGAACGAAATTGACAAGTTTTTTGTGAAGGCGAAGTATAAGCAAAACTAGAAAAAACGTTAACTTCGTTTTCGTCGCCAAAACAAACGATTCCATATCAGAACTTGATTTGTTCGAACAGTTTGTATGACTATTATTTGGTATAATAGTGCGATCTGCAAAATTGCTTCGGAGATTTTACCGTTGTTTTAAACGAAATACCAAAATAACACCGTTAAAGTCGTTCCAATTGTTTGCGAGTTGCGATAGACTATTCTAGTTAGCATGAGAGCTCTTCCAGTTTTCATCTATCATTCGTCCCCACAAAGTCTTCGGACGTCCACAAATACTGGACCCTGGACCCTTGTGGGTTCCAATAAAGAGCAGCTCTGCAAACCTCATCTGTATTATTGGATTCGTTGGTTCATTATAGCTGATACCGGGCTACCAGATCCTTAAGATTTTTCGTAAACACCAGTTTGCAATATACTGCAGTTTCCATGTCACCATTTTTGTTAAGAACCAGTATACGTAACCATATGTAAGAGGGCTGTTTTCACGCTGGCGTTAAAAATACAAAGCTTAATGTGGACTGAAATTGATTTAGAGTACCAGATGATGTAACCTCCGGTTGTAATTTTGCGCCCAAGATGGTATTCATCTGTTTTGCGTGATATCTCTTTCTCGGGCCACCACGGGCACTCTTCCAGAAGATCCAATATTCGACGGGCTTCAAACAGAAATTGGCCGAATTCAATTTCGTTATTCCTACAAGGTTCTTCAATCGGCGCTGGCTTGTTCGCATAGACCATAGACTTGACTTCGGCTCCCACAATGGCATCGCAGCCAATTGCACCATACGACAACGCCTGGGCTCACACCGCTTTTCTTGTGGGCAGCTATCTAACCAAGGCCGGCATCCCAACACTTTCGCAGCCGCCCTACAACCCAGATGTGCCCCCCGTATTCTCGAGGACTACTTTGCCTCACTGGCACGGAAACATTTTTACTGTGCCTTTGGATTAAAATTTTTCCACTATACGCTCAATTGTTGATCTGACTTGACTCTTAATTTCAGTAGTAAATTTTAAAAATTTCAACTCGTTGAATTGTCAAAAGAGCGATAAAAAATATGTAGTGGTTTGCAGTGCTTATCGGTCTACTTTTTCACCGTCCCTATTGCAAAACCCCCTTTAATGATTAGCATAACGAGCAGAGTCGATATAGCCATGTCCATCTGTGACCGTCAGTATATAACGAGTCCTTTTGAGATATTAAACTGAACTTTTGTACAAGTTCTGTATTATAGACGAAGTCAATACATTTGCTCGTAATCATGCGTTTAATTTTCGTAAAACACCCTACACTTTCGCAGCGCACAAATCGTCAGCGCCCACTGTGCGCGTCAACGGAGTAAATAGTTGCTTATCGGTCGTCTGTTTTCTTGCTGCTCGCTGCGTAAGCATTCGCCAAGCGCGCGCAGTACGCGCAAGTGGGCAGCGTTGCAGCGTAGATGTCGGTGCTGGCGGGCGGTTAATTCACCGGCTGGTTGTAGCGACCAGTGCTGCCAGCGCGTCAGTTAGAATTCGCTTGTGAAACGTATTGGTTGTTCGCGGGAGCTCTATCGCCAGCTGTGCTGTGTATGACGAACGCGTAAAAATCTGTGCGTAAAATTTCGTAGTGAAATTGGCGCGCAACTTGCCACTTTCGACTGCCATTTGTGGGTAGTGTGTGCGTTTGTGCTTTTGTTAACACTCCCACTTATCATCAATCACTCGGTCACACCGAAGCCGAAAGTGCGGATGAAATGTTGTTTTGTGTGTGTGTTGGTTTGTGGGGGGTGGAGATTTTTGACGCAAAGCGATTTTGTGACTTACAATTCAATCGCCTCAATCGCTATTTCCTAGTTGATTACTGTGCGTGTTGTTGTTGGTGCTGACGCTTTCATTACCATTGTGTGCGTGTGATAGCGGGAGTGTTTTTTTTTTGTTGATGCGTCAAACAATTTGATCTTTCTACGCAACACAGAAAGCTTCGTGTTTGTTTTTGTGAGTGCGGTCCTTTGCCACCGTCTAAGCGCATATCTTTTGCAATATTTGTGTAGACAACAAAGTGTCAGTGAAGTGTTGAAAGTGCTTTTTGCTTTTTGGTATGTTGGGGGTTGTGACGCCACCCTAAATAACTGCGCGTGTTGTCAGTTCTCGTTTGAGTGCTGAATTTTGCTTTGTGAAAAATATTTCATTTATTATTTATTATTTCATTTTCTTCATACTTCTATCAATCGGTGTGATTTCGTGGCTGACTTGGTGTTGACAAGCGAATTCAAGTGTTTCTTCGACGCTCGTCTTAAAGAATGCGCGAAGATAAATGAAAATTTATTAATTATTTGCACAGACAAAACGCTGAAGTTCTAAATGCATATATACATATATACTCACACAGTTTTATATACCGATATGTGCATACAAAGTACCAACAACAAACTGCTGGTTTGAAAGATTATTGTGTATTAATATCTTATCTTCAAAGCATTACGGTGGTACCAAACAAAACGACGCGAATCGGCTGTTTTCAGCTGGCGCTCAACGAAATGATGAAAGTGCAGACAAGAATTTTTTTAATTTCAACGCCGTTCATAAATAATATTTGTTTTTATTTAATAAATAAGCCTGGAAAGCTGTTTTCAGATGGTGAACATTGCTGGATGTGTTTTGTTGTTGTTGGTTTTTTTTTAATAAAAAATATTCATTTAACTCTGAATTATTATTACTGTTTGAATCATTTACGTTACGCTGAGTATTAAATTTGTTAGAATGATTCGAATTAACCAAAGGCCTTTCTTCGTACAGACACAAACGAAAGAAAAAGAACTGTCAAATATTTTTATAGATTTACCATTTGGGTGCTGCGTCTTTCTATAATGCGATGCATTCGGTCAAGAAACTGATTTTTTAAATGTGACAACACGTTTCGGCTTGAATTTGGGTGTTGAGGAGGAAGTGGAGAATATTTTTTGTTTGGAAAAAAAAAATTGGTGGGCGTATTTAATTATGACTTTCCTTAGCATTAGCGAAGGACAGCACTTTTGCCAGTTAAGGCATTAAATATATTAATTACAATTAAGTAACAACTCTCTGTCATTGTTATGAATAAATCGGAAGCGAAAATTGTTTGGAATGGATTGTGAACGGGTCGAACGTGAATATATCGCCACCTAAAATGCAAAACAATGTAAAAATCAAACCAATTATGTGAAAAAAATTGTAGTTTTGATTATAAAATGCGTATATATCGGTTAGGTATTGGTTATGTAGTGGTTATATCTGACAGCGGAAGCTAAACATTTTATGCTGCATATATGTAATATGGATGTACTGAATCGTAAGTAATAAAAATCTCAAGGTTGATACGTTTTTTGCATTTTAAGTGACGATATGAGACATGTATGTATGGAGTCAAGAAGTATCGCATCTCTTGCTTGTTCACTTCCCCCCACATAGGCAATCAAAGTCACTTTATATATTTCGTTCGAATTACTAGCTCGTAATACATACACAGCTTTGGCCCGAAACAATTTAACGCTTTAGCCAAGTGCCAAATTCTGCGCCTTTTAAAAGCCGATTTTGAATTGACAACTAAAGTTGTAACTTTGAATTGTATTAAAGTTATTTTATTCAAAATCAAAGCATTAATATTTCAAAAGTTTAACATACAACCTTATTATGGTTTTCAACTCCACTCAGTTGAATTGAGTAATTCAACTATTTTCAGTTGAAGTTTCAACCTTAAAAATGAAGATTTTGCAGATAACTAACTAAACAGCTGCAATTTTTTAATAAATAATCAAAACGATTCAATTCAGTTATTGCTCACGACAAGGTGAATAATTATCAATCATAGTCGAATACAAAACAGCGCGCCCGTCGTTCTTCCTTTTCGCTGTTTGGTGCCAATTGAAGGTTCCTAGTGTAGCCAAGTCCTTTTTCCCCTGGTCTTTCCATCGGAGTGGAGGACTTCCTCTTCCTCTGCTTCCACCGGTGGGCTATGCATCGAATAATCTCAGAGCTGGAGGGGTTTTATCCATTCGGACGACATGACCTAGCCGCTGTCTCTTCATTCGCTTTCAATCAGACTAATTTGCTTCGCTTCCTCAACCAGTTTGGAGAAAGCAGAATTAAGGACGCGGTTGTTATTTCTAATGATTTCGTGTCATCGGCATACGGCATACGACAGCAGTTATACTCTCTTGTAGAAGATTGTACCTTCTTTATTCAGGGTATCGAAAGGTTCGGGGAGGTTTTTCCCGATCCTTACAGAGCTTTTGGTGTTGCTCAATGTCAGTTTACATAGCCGTATTAGTTTGGTGGGGATACTAAATTCAGACAAAGCGGCATAAAGACAACTTCTTAGTGGGTGCAGATATGGGGTCTTTTTCTTGTGAATTGAGCAGAGCACACTTAAATTTCAATCGTCGGGCATGCTTTCGTCTGACCATATTCTCATATTGCTGCATACTCCTTATCAGTTCTTCGACGGCGTATTTGAATAGCTCTGCCGGTGATCCATCAGTTCGCTTTTTTATTCTGACCTTTCGATCCGGATAAAGCCAGGTAGCTTGTTGAATTTTCTTACGCTGGAATCCAGTACTGCAGATAACCATATTTCATCGTGAATTTACCGATCGTTCAGCCAAAGATACCTTCTTCGCCCACCCTGGCGTTAATGTCGCTAAGCACAAGTTTGGCAGCTCTCATAGGTGTGCTCCAAGCTCTCGTAGAAGACATCCTTGGTCACATGGTCCTTCTCTGCCGTAGGGGCTTGGGCGCAAGTCAGCGATATGTTGAAGAACTTCTCTTTGATGCGGTTTGTTGCTAGACGTTAATCCAGATGGGTGGATAAGTACTCGGCGACGGAGTCTCTCTCCCAACGAATCACTTTTTTTATACTCGTAGCCACTATAGTAAGTTCCACAAGACAGCGGTGATGTCAGCCTTTAATCTAGCGAGGACCTCAACCGGCTGAGTAGCGGCAGGTGCATGCCCTATAAGAATAATCCTTTACTTGGATCAGCCGTTATTAATTCTGTTCAACGATAGTTTGGTATTCATTTGATGAAATATTACTCTACCTTAAGCAAAGAAATTGAGCTGATATCAAGTTCGCAAAAGTATTCGGCTATAGAATATCACCTGAAGCAATGCTGTATCTAAGTTGTGAACATACATATTAATTGAATTTGTTCATTTGAGGCCACTAAAATGCTTAAGTGCAGACTTTAAACTATCATTACTAAAAGTCTAATCCTGCACAAACTCAACCAAAGCTTTGAACAAAACAAGCTTCACTAAAGCGTAATTTAACTATTTTATAAAGTTATGAAAGCTAAAAGTGTTTAATTATGAAATTTTACTTACTTCAAAGCACCACGAGCGCGTACAACATACCCCTTGAGTGAGCACAGAATAAGCCATATCAATTAAATTAAAAATAATCTAATATGAAAATAATTATCCGACCACTTTGTGGCAAGCTAAAGCTCTGTTGCATCCGCTTTTTGCTCTTGGGCTCTTCATTAAACTGAAACTAAAAATACAACGCTTTGTGTACGCAGAGCGGAAAGCGCGCACTAACTGGCTGACAATGTTGCTGCAACTGCAACGGCCTGCAGCGCATAGTACGCGGCGCGAGGGCGTGCAACCGTTGGCTTATGCATAAATTAATTATGCGCTTATTATGCACTCAAAACGATAACTTTTATGAAAATAACGCCGAGTGAACTTGGGCACAGACATGCACTGATCTAGTATATATATAGATATATAAGGTATGGCTGTGTGTGAGCATGGCCATGTGTGCGTTTGCTAAAGCGCTTCAACTCACTTTCAATTAAGCCACTTAAAATCGCTTGTATGACAATGTACGGCAGCGTTGGTGCAGGCAAGCGAGGGCATGTTGCACGTGCAATAGATGCAGGTTGCTTGACAGAGTGCAGTGTGCAACATGTGGCAGCAAAGCCTCAGCACTTGAATGTCAGAACAATGAATGGCTGATCGCTGCCAGAGTGTGCATGCGGGATAGCAGATATGCCGGTTGCTGGATGATAAATATTTCGGATAACTCGTTTGTTTTGCTGCACGAAGTGAGAGACTAAGCCATAAACCGTAAGCGCTTGGGCGGCCAAAGCGCTGACTTTTTGCACCTCGCATTTGCAAGTGCATATAAATGTGCATTTATACGGTGATAAGCAACGGGATGCTGGCGAATTGGCGCAGCTCGACAATTGCTCGAATGGCACAATTGTGGGAACAGACCGTTTGTTGGGCGCGGGGCACTAAAATTAGTTGCAGCTAGTGTGTGGAAGGTGAGCGGGTGCGCGTTTCCTTTTGTCAATTGAATTTGTTGTGGTGCCATACATGCATAGATAGATACATACATATGTGTGAAAATGTGTATATGCGCGTGTGTGCGTGCCCCAAATTGCTTGCTAGACGTGCCTTGGTGCAATTGGCAGCAATCGGTATTTGACGCTCGCACCAGCTGTCAACGTAAACATACAGAAAGTGTGTGATAAGAATGCAAATAGTGCAGAAAAGTAGAAAACAATCACAATCTATAAACTCACACAACTCAAGGCACTGTTTTATAAGTTTGTAAGTACATATCGTCACCTTAAATAAAAAACAACGTAAAACCACTTTTCATAAGTTTGCAGGCGGGAAAAAAACGATATAACAGAAACCACTCAAATTGAAACAAAATTTTAAATTTTTTTTTGGTCATTTATTGGTTATGCATTGGTTATATATTAGTTATATCTGAGAGCGGAAACTGAAAATTTAATGCTACATATTTGTAATATGATGTCGTGAATCGTAAGCAAGAGGAAGCAAAATTTGAGTTTTGGTTATGAAGTGGTTATATATTGGTTATGTATTGGTTATGTATTGGTTATTTATTAGTTATATCTGACAACGGAAGCTGAAAGTTTTATCTATCTAAATCGGACAGCGGAAGCTGAATATTTGTAGTAAATCGTAACCAATAAGAAACTCAATTTCGATTTTTTTGAAGATCGCAATATTGTATATACCTGGATATAAATACCTGTTTCTTAGTTTTTGGGCTATCGCTCTGAAATCTTGCACACATTCGTTTCTTATAAAGATGCTGCTTCTTTGTTGGAACCGCCTATAACGGACCACTATAGCATATAGCTGCCACATAAACTCAACGATCAAAATCCGGTCCTAGTATGAACAACTTTATTATTTTACAAGATATCTTCACGAAATTTGGCAAAAATTAATATCTAAAGCAACGGCATAATCCTTGACGAAAATGTTCAGATCAGACCACCATAGCATAAAACTGCCATACAAATTGAACGCTCAAAATCGAGGACTTGTATGAGAAACGTTTGTATTTGCAGTGATATCTTCATAAAATTTCGTATAAATTAATGCCTTAGACCACGTTGCAATATCCGAAGAAATTGTCTAAATCAAACTACTATAGCATATGGCTGCCAAACAAACTGAACGATCAAAATCATGCCCTTGTATGGAAAGCATTTTTATTTGCAAGATATCTTCACGAAATTTGGCTTGGATTATTACCTGATGCAAAGCTATAATACCTAAAAATTTTTAATATCGGATTGCATACCTATATAGCGGCCACTCAAACTGAACAATCACTGTTGAGACTATATATATATATTTATAAGAAACTGCATATTTCCTCGCAAATTATTATGCCTTTTAGTGCATGTATGGTATATTTTTTCATTACTTAGTACTTGCTTCACCTGCTTTCCCAATGTAAAGAAGAGCACAGTTTATGTGCTTTTCCATGAAGCTTTAGTGCTCAAAAACGCTTGCATGCAAACAATTATGGAACCGCACAGACAAAGTACACAATGTGCCGTTGTATGTGCGCTCGTAATGTTCGCACATATTTGTTTAAGCGCTGGCGATGGCGGTGGTAAAATTGTAAATTGCCATTAAACTGTGGGAAAACGCAAGAAATTGCGTTGATAAAAACAGCATATAGGAAGCAGAAACGATTACGTTCGTTAAGACCGAAGCTATATTACCCTTCACGAATGAAAAACTCGTTTGGAATTTGTAGTGTTGCCTTGTGACAATAATCCGTACGAAATTTCGCGAAGATAGCTCGTCAGATGAAAAAAGTTTCCTTACAAGAACTTATATTTATTTGGTCGAAAAGTTTGTATGGCAGCAATATCCCATAGCTGCCCAATTTGAAAAATTTCTTCGGATATTTTACCGTTGCTTCCGATAATAATCCATGTTAAATTTCGTGAAGATATCTTTTCAAATAAAACAAGATTTCCATACAATGGGTTGAGGTGGATGGGATAATTTGTATGGCATTTATTTGTATAAGTATGCTATAGTGGTCTGACAACGGTGGTTCCGACGACTGTGCAACTTCTTGATGAGAAAAGAATGTGTTCAAAATTTGAGAACAATTTCTCAAAAACTGTCATCAACTCAGCTCATCATATATAGCGTAGTCGAAAAAGTCTTTTCGAATTTTGCCAATAGATGTCATACTACAAAGTATTAGAAAGGTGAGGTTTTAAGCTTCATTTAGTCAAAAAAATAAAAATTAAATTCGGGGAAGTTGAAAAAAAGTTACAGCTGTTCAAAAATGAGTGAAAATAATGAAGAAATTCGATATACTATATTTTGAAACTTTTGTTTAAAAAAGGGATTGGAAAGGAATTATCCACTATGAGCTGATCCAGCCTGGTTGAACGATTGACTCTACATTTTACTGTCAACAACTGAAGAAATTGAAGCAAGAGTCGAAAAAAAATGGCCAGAACTGTTCAACAGAAAGGGCTTCGTCTTCCAGCAGGACAACGCTAAACCACACACGTCTTTAATGACTCGGGGGAAAAATTGGGAGAGCTTGACTGCGAAGTTTTGATGAATCCACCATATAGCCCTGATCTTGCAGCATCGAACTATCATTTCTTTCTGTCAGTGCAGAACTCACTTAGTGAAGTAAAGTTGGCTTCAAAAGAAGGCAGCCAAAATTACTTGTCGCAGTTTTTTGCCGAGGACTAGAAAAGTTTTACACTGATGGAATAATGTCTCTGACGAAAAAATGGCAAAAAGTAGTTTACCAAAATAGTACATATTTGGTTCATTGTAAGTGCATTATGAATATAAAAGAAATAAGTTGATATATATACTATATTATATCTTCATTGTAAATTTAATAGACCCTGTTCAGGGTATAAATATATGTATATAAATATAAATGTGTCAGTGACATGTGCAAGAATATAAACACACAGTCATATAAACAAAAGTTGTGTATGTGTTTATTTGAGAAAAATGTCATCGACGGTGTTAACGCGCAAATGTGTCGCTTCCGCCGAACGAAAACACTTGACGGCATGAATTTGGCTTTGCTCCCATTGCAACCAACGCGCTGTTATTTGCTGCACTTGCGCTCGACGGCAAGCATTTGCTTAAAATGTTATCATCTCTGCTCAGTTGATATTTCATATTTTACGATTTATTCGCTTCAACTTTTTTGAAATTGATATTTTTACAATATCCACTGAGCGCATGGTTCAATATTGTTCACTTGCATGAGTTCGGAAAAATCGCATTTAGAAAAGCAAAAACAACAAAAAACGATAATAAATGAATTGCTTTGAGTTCAAAGCGTCATAATTTCTCAAATTGCTTGATCGTCTTAGCAGCCTGCATACACACACACATATAAACATCGCTTGTTATTGAGCATCCATTTCAAAGGAAGCAAATGTGCAAGCTTTTTGTAGACAAAAAGGGTTGAGAGGCAGCGGGAAATCTCGATTTGAGCGCTATTGACAACCTTAATTGCATTTAATTCATTTTCATCGGCAATCCATGTGAGTTCAAATGGCGCACATTGCCCAATTTTCACTTATGATATTGCTTTTCGACAATGGGCGGGGCAAGTGCATTAAGTCCACCACTTAAAAATATAGCGGAGACGTCTGGTGAATGTACGTTGCTGCGTTGCAAGCGGCATTGCAACGGAAAAAGCTTAATTTATGAAATTATTATTCTAAAATGTTTGATTACTTCATGAGTTGATTGATAAATTGAAATTTTATTTACGCTTCTGTACGTGACAAAGAATTTTTCGCTCATATAAAATGCGAGTATAATAAAAAGGACGACAAATGTATTCGATAACTTGGCAGAAAAAATCAGGCGATTGGCACGTCCACAAAAAGCGGTTGGTACAAAGTATGATAGTGCCCTCTTCGGGCTGAAATTTTGTAAAGCGTAGGCGCAAGTCCGCTAAATAGCCGCTGCACCGCCAACAGTTAGAAGAACTAACCGACTAGTTTATATATGTATGTAGGGCTTTTACTCATAGTTTTAGATTTTACAAAGTTGTAATTACGAGTAAAAGTTATTTAACAATGATTTACAATTTAGATTAAAGATTTAAAGAAAAGTTAATATAATTATATTCACGTCTTTTCGTCGTGCGTCTTGCTTACTTCGCGGCTACTTCAAAACTCTCCGGCTCTCTAGTCATCGTTGATGTAGATTTTATTTCGTATAAAAGAAGTTTTGTAGCAAAATGGTTGATATGTGGATTGCATTTAAGGGTTACCAGCTACGTCGGGGTTACCTCAATCCCACATGTATGTTTATTCATAAAATAGCAGCAGACTAGAGGAATTAGGACGTTGGAACCGTCCGGAACATGTTAAATTTAAGTAAATCATACTATGAAAAAGAGTGTCCCATTTCGAGGGAAAAGCGAGGGAGAAATTTTAAATTAAAAGGAGAATATTTTTATCATTCGTAAGAACATTTCTTGGCATTTTTTTTTTTAAAGTATCTCTTGCAATTGCTCTCAGATCGTCCGCTTGAAATCCGTTGCGTCCAATTGACGACTAGTAACTGGCGAATAATATGCCTGATGTTTCGTTCCAAGGCCTGAATCGAAGCTGGAATATCCGTATAGACCTTAGAATTTACATATCCTTATAGAAGAAAATTTAACAGAGTGATATAACACAATCTTGGTGGCCAATGGAGCGGCTCAAAACGTCAAATTTCCTCTCAATAAATCCATAGATTAACGTCATGTGTGGGAAGTTGCGACATTTAGTTGAAACCAAATATCGCCGAGATCACGAATTTCAATTTCAGGCATCAAATAGTCGGTTATCATGGCGTGATAACGGTCGCCATTGACGGTTACGTCCTTAACGGCATCATTTTTGAAGATTGTTTAACATACCCATTGAGCCGGAAATGGGCGCCATCGCTGAACAAAAGTTTGCTCGAAAACGTCGGATCTTCTTGGACATTTTCAGGAGCATATAGAGCGAAGCGATGTCGCTTGGAAAAGTCGAGCGACTTTAGTTCTTGTACAGGCAATATTTTTTGCTGTGAACTACGCCAAATTGACTCTACACAGTCTCCATGTACACTCTCAACTTAGGCTGGCATACTGTCTACACGGTGTGCTTGCTTTGGTCCATTAAGTCGAATTTTATTCAGTGTCATGAATACTGGGTCTCAACATAGGTGATGGTGTCGTAATAGTACGCTCAGTAGACCGAGTATGTTGACCTAAACACATTCTTTACAGATCGTGAACTTTCATAATAAAGTTGAACAATTTGTAAACATTGTTCAGGCGTAAGTCTTTCCATAATGGAATGCCAAACATAACTGAACAAAAATAAACTTGAGGAGGAGGATACTGACTCTGTCTATATATTTAGGGTATACATGCTTCAAAGATTTTGAGATTTCCCTTTCTATGCGTCTACCAACCTCAGCCAGCATCTTCCAAGCAGAAGAACTGGGTATAGAAAAGGCTTGTGATCAAAGATTAATTCCAGTCTAGTCAAAAATTGCAGGAAGGCTTTAAGTTCACTGGCAAGTCAGCTCTACATGCTCATAATTTTGGTTTACGGTCACAGGAACATTTTCGGCAACTACTTAAAAGGCAGACGAGTTGAGAAAGCTAGGAAACTTTTTAGCCGATCACCTACAGGTTATTATTTCAATTAAAAGTCGCTTGGATATATTATAGGTAGGTTGGCTTCGAGTCCTAAAAATTTGTATACAATTGTTTGAAATTTGTCTTCAAATTTTAATATGTTCTTTGTCCAACGAATCACTTCTTGACTGTGGGTAAGTGAAAAGTCGGCGGTGGCCATATTGACGACTGTGTGTAGTCTAGTTCTAAGTGTAATTTCTTCAATTAACGAGGTAGCATCACTTTGAGACTAATAACTTGAAATCAATTGGATAGAAAATCACCAATCTAACTAAGGTTTGTACTCTAAGGCAAATGTTGAGATTTTTTGGTTTTTGTATGAAAGGCCAGCCCATTTTCTGCTTAAATAGCAATCTAAATGATTCTCTCCTTAAACAAACAACATTCGAAATATTGTATTTGGAGACAATAAAATGCAAAAGTTAGCTTTTAACATTCAGCGATTTGGTGCTTTTTTATAAAAATCGAGAACCCTAGCTGACTTGGAGCACTTAGCCTTCGCTGTCACACTTTATCGTATTAAATTCGATTACATTTTATCTGCTATTCATTATCAAGCTGACAATATTATGACTGTGTGTATGTGTGTTTGTGTAAAAGTAGACACATATCCGCTCCCATAAAAAATATATATATATTTTGTTGTGAACATACATTTCTTACAATGTATCATACATACATATGTATGTGTGTTTGTCTGTATGTAAATGCAACACAGCCCTGATTGCTGGATTTACTTAACGTTTATAGCAGTCACCGTTTAATTGAATACCAATGTGATAAAGCGATTTGACGAGGAAAAATTCTTCCGGCATTCACTCATGTACATATGTACATACATATAAATAGGTATGTGTAATGCAAAATTTCTTATCACACGTACTAATTGCCGCTTTTGATATCAGACAGCGCTACAGATTACTGGCTAATTACGCAATACGCATTACACTGTGACGATTTTATTGGAATGTCGAATGATAATAATTTTCGGTGTAAATGCTCAAGTATTACCCATAAAAATATTTAGAGTGTAAATATTCGGTATTTCCGGCGCCTCTAGATATGACACTGGAATGCAACTGGAAATATGCTTGATTCATAGCTTAAACAGCAGTGGGAATCGCTGAATATTGTTGGATTCTGAGAAAACTTATTTTGCACTTGTTGAAATCATTTCATTATTAATTGGCAACTGTATTTAAGTAATATAAAGGGTGATCCATACTTTTTTTTATAAAAAAAAAACATATAAATTCAAGTTTAGAGAAGGATGTTTATTACCATTCGAAAGAACATCCTTTGACATTTATTTTTCGAAGATTACCTCATTCATGGCTACATCGCTGCTGGTCTATCCGTTTAATTCAATTTTCTATGACTCATTCGAGTATTTCGACTAGTAACTGGCGAATGACATGCGTGATGCTTTGCTTCAAGACCTGTATCGAAGAGGGATTGTACGCATAGACTTTAGACTTTACATATCCCCATAAAAAAAAGTCTTAACGGTGTGATATTATACGTTCTTGGTGGCCAATTGGACAGAGCAAAACGACTCACTCGTGTGTTCTCTCAATAATTCCACTGAAGCTCGCAAGTGGCACCATCTTGTTGAAACCAAATGTCATCGAGATCACGAGCTTCAATTTCAGGCATCAAATACTCGGTTATCATGGCGCGCTAACGGTGCCGTTGACGATTACATTCTCAACCGCATTATTTTTGAAAAAATATAGACCGATGATTCATCCGACTCACAAACCGCACCAAACCTTTGTTTCTTCTAGATGAAATGGCAGCTTTTGAATCTCTTTGTTTGCTCATCCTACCAAATGCAGCAATTTTGCTTGCTTTTGTACACACTACTTATCCCCCATATCATCTTCCTGAACCTTAGGTACAAATGTTGTCGGATGACTAATTTTTTTGAAGAATGTAGTTTATCGCTGACATCCTCCTTACCGGAGTGCCCTCAGCACCCATCAATTTTCCGTCAGCATATTGGGATTTTGCCTTTGAAGTAGTAGTAGTTTGGCTTCCGTGGTCGGGATATAGCTCCGGTACACCATCTTGAGGAAGGCCTCTTCCCACAAGTCTTCAAGCTTCATCACCATTTCTTTTAAGCAAAGCAGAGAAAAGTCGTCTTTACATTTAAGGATTTCGACTTCATTTTGTTAGGCCGCAACGTCAAAAGTTGGCATATTAGGAGTGCCCAAGCCACCATCAATTTTGGGGAAGAGCGTATCTAGCAACCTCTGCGCCGCTAATCCTATGTGTTTTGCCTCATGTGCTTGGGCCGGTCAAAGAGCGCCGCGATTAATCATTTCTTTACTATTTTACTGACCGTTAGTACTGCCGTGGGAATTGAAGGTTCCTACAGGTCTATTCTGTCGGTTATCTTTATACCGTTGTCCTTACGGTTCGTCGGTTTCTGTGGAAACTTTTGGCCGTAATCGCCTTCACGATTCGGCTCTCGAATTTCGGATGATAGCACGCGAATTGCGGTCGCGATGCGGTGTAAGCTCGGCTTTCCTCTATTTTTCCTTGAGTCACTTTATTCCTCTTACTTCGTCCGTGTTGGACTTGTAGCTAAGACTTTCATGAACTTTGACCGCCGCTTCGTATATAGCTTGCGCTTTCCACCCCTCTGTAAACCGCTTCTTTTGCAGCAGAGGTACGGCTGCTGGCGACACAGCCACTAAACTCACTGTACCCACTGATGGTAGCAAACACTTCAACCACTGAGTTTTAGGCTGATAGCCAGGCCTAATTTTCCCCTCGTTTTCTTCCAAGATATATTTTATTTATTTATTTCATTATTATTAGGGAACCCCTAGCTTTAACTTTTAATACCTACCGCTAAGTTTCCGAATTGCTAAACCATCAATTTAACCTGTTTAAAAGTTAATTCATTTTGCATTAACCTAAAATCATAAAATAGATAAAGAAAGAGATATATACATATATAAAATAATAAACTACATTCTTCATTTCTATCGATTGCGGAATTTTCCTCATTGCACTGTTTCTAATTGAATTACCTCCACATAAAACCTCTCCACCAATCGAATTTGAGTCAATCATTCAATGTAAATAAATATCAATCCATTACAACAAACAAAAAACACACAGTCAGTTTTCCACATTATTAGAATCCCTCTAATGCTGACGTAAAAACGCTGCCACCAAATCGCATATCTACCAAATATTTCGCATATCAAATCATCACCGGTGTTTACGCACACCTTTGCCGCTACGTCACTTTTTCCAAAACAAATATTCACACATGTGGCCATAAACAAACAAAAATACCGTGCTTCCATYCATTTAGGTCTGTGTGTGTGTGGGTTGTATTCCACCGGTATCTATGCGCTCTCACAGCTATTGAAAATCCATATAAATATACAGATAGCACATAATAAATATATTCCCAAGTTGTCGATTACGCGCAAAACTTTGCTTTCTTCGTTCGAAATTGTATAGTAAGTATATCGAAAAGTAGCGAAATAAAATCTTTTTGCGCTTTTATAACCAATCCTTAACGCCTTTGAGGATTATGTGCCAAAGAAAGCCAATTTTAGTGTAGAATATTTCTTACATGAATGTTGCGCCAAAATGATTTCCTAAAGCCACCCTACAGTTATTTCAACTAGTTATAAGATATCTCCGACTAGTATAGGCCGAACTAGTGAGACTGACTTCGTTTCACGTAACTCTTTAGTGTTTTGTATTAACTTTGGGTTCGGAATCCACAACATCATTCGCCAATAATATAAAAAAAATTCCATATATTAATTGATCTGATCTCTCTGAACAATTTTTTCTTAAGATTATACCATTGCTCTAAACAATGATCCATGAACAATTTCGTCAAATCAAAAAAGTTTCCTTACAAGCGCAAGACCAAGATCGAACTGTTTGTATAACAACTATATGTTATAGTAATGCAATTTCTTCACAGGTAGTATCACATCATTGCCCCAGACAATAATCAGTACAGGATCAAGTCCAAGATCCATGCCGAATTTCGCGAAGATATCTCAACAAAGAGAAAGACTTTTTATGCTAAAGTAGTTACAATGAATAAGTAGGTTTTGGGGGGTGGGGGCGTATGTAAAATTTCAGTGCGATATGATGAACTTCGAGACAAGAATACCCTGATGCACTCTGCTGATGATACCTAACTGAAATAACTTCGGAAGTAACTTGCATAATTCCATTGCTTTTCGGAGTAGCTGGATTTGAATCACTGCACGATACACATATGTAGGCTTGTTGATTCTTCAACATATTAGTGCTTCTGATGCAATATTTTTCAAGATACTGGGAAATGATGGAAAAACTTCTATTATCCCCTACTAATAATGCCGCTAAAGTTAGGAGCAATCGCATATAAATTCAAATGTTCAGTGGCAAAGGCATGTTTTTTTCTTTCTTTTCGCATGCTTTGTTCTTGCCTTTGCCACGTATTTTGGTGAGAAACTTCAAATTTGGTTATAAGTTATTAAGCAATTCATACCCATATGTTTGGCTACTAGATGGAGTATAGTGCGCGTTAACGAATTTCGCACCACAATTGAATTATGCTTTGCATATCACTGAGGCTGCTGAGTAATCAGCCAATATTTTTGGTGTATTATATAATGTTACCATAACTTTTTATACTTCTTCTTCTCCTTTATTGACGTAGACTCCGCTTACGTGGTTATAGGCGAGTTTACAACAGTGCTTTGGTGGTTCTTCTCTTTCGCTGTTTGGCGCCAATAAGAGGTAGCAAGTGTAACCAGTCCTTCTCCACTTGGTAAAATGGAGTGGAGTTCTTCTTCTGTTTCCCACAGCAGGTAATGTATCGAATACTCTTAGAGCTGGGGCGTTTTCATACATTCAGATGACATGACCTAGCCAGCATAGCCACAGAACCTTTTTCTCGAGAACTCGTAACGCCACTCATCAGATGTTATCATCATCCATGCCTCTACACCATAAAGCAGGACGGAGACGATGAGCAAGTTGGGGGTGTTATTACTGGTTCTAATATAGACGAAATTATTTACTACTTCGAAGTTATGTCTTCAATAGTAACGTGGGAGCCACGTCGGATTACGTTTTTGAAATTGACGAAGAGGTGGTGTTTGTCGATCATCTTTTCACGAGCCTTTTCCAAGACTTGGCGCCATATTCAACCATATTCAACAAAGGAGCTGAAGTATGCTTCTTATGATTTTTTCTTTGCCGGATTTGAATAGCTCAGCCGGTAATCTATCGGCCCGCCTGATTTGTTGCTTTTCAGACTGGTAATTGCTATTCGCACTTCTTCATGGTCGGGCAATGAAATCTCTGCTCCATCGTCATCGACTGAGGAATCAGATTGGCCTTTTCCTGACGATATGCTTTCACTGCCAATCAGCAGGCTGGAGAAGTGGTCCCTACATAATTTCAGTACGCTCTGGACATCAGTCACTAGATCACCGCTGGAGTTCTACAAGAGTATTCCCGGTATTGAAGCCTTCTGTTTGTCGCCGCGTCTTTTCTAGTGATGTTGTAAATAGTATGCTATCATGTTATATTTGTATAGTAAAGGCAATTATTTAGGCCTCAAAGAACGCTCTAAATGCATAAAAAGAACATGCATATAAAAATCCATGTATATACATACATACATTTCTAATAAGACACAGTTGAAAATAAAAAGGGCCCTTAAATAATGTAAATACAGTTACATTAAAAAGTAAGTTTTGAAAATGAGTGAATCACTATCTCGAGCAAATGACTAGCAGACTCTTCACACCAAAGCCACTTCAATAATTTCGTTGAATATACATACATACATATAGTACATAAAAAATATGATTTTGCTTTTATTTATTTTATTTATTGACAACACGCAATTGCACACACATACATATATAAATATATTGGTGCATCTTTCCTAGTATCTGCACATACTAACCGAATGAGATTATTTTCTAGTGACATGAAAACGTGCAATCCGATAAGTCTTGATTCACCAATGAAACGATTTAATCTTATCACTTTTCATTTACTGACTCACCCACTTTTTTCGTGAAGCCGCACAATATTGGCTTAGTAAGCACAAAGTTACGCGTAAAATCAGCAACCCTCTGTTATACTAGTTTGGTGTTTTTCATTTTTGCTTTCATTTTGCTTCTCTTTTTATGATGAGACCTCCTGCGTATATTGGTGACGGTGTGAGTTTTGGTGAAAGTCTAAAACCACAAAATTAATATATTTTAGGGGGAAAGAGGTGAGGCAGTAACAAACGGCGAAAAATACTGTTTAAAAAAGACTCCAAAACACATTCAGAAAATTCTGGGTGTAAAATAAAAACAGTGGCATTAATAACATGCTGACTGACTGACTTCTTGTGCGTGACCGTGTCAGTAGTTCAGATGTGCATTCACGAGGGTAAATATGCGATACAGCTTTATTTCAGACACAACAATTAAAAGCGCTTTGAATTGTACTGCAAAATGAACACGGTAATGATATAATACCCTTCACAACAAAATATTTCATTTCAAACTTCATCTGAACAATGTATGGTGGAAAGTTGGAACATACTATAAAGGCTATAAGGAGACAAGAAATTGCTCTAGAATTATTAGAATATCTTTTATTATTGCTCAAGTATGCTAGAGAACATATTGTCGTACAATTTTATAAATATAACCCACATACATTCAACGCAGAATCACTCTTGCAACGTTTGCTACTTTGGACTGAGTAGGCAATTGCAAAGTAAAATACTCTCCCGACGAAAAAAGACCGAACTCTACAAGTCAGCGATTCAAGAGACAACTGCTAGGTTGGCTAAATCTTGTTGTCCGGATGGATGAGAACACTTCAGCGTTAAAGGTATTCGATTGAGTACCTGACGTTGGAAGTACCGGAAGAGGAAGGCCTCTTAACCGTTGAAAAGATCAGGTATATAAAGATTAGCGGGTACTACGTCGAATACTCTCAGAGCTAGACTGTTTTCGTCCATTCAGACGACATGACCTATCTAGCGTTGCCGGTGCCTCTTTATTCGCTGAACTATGTAGAAGTTCACGCAAGTGAGGAGAGTCCTTTAAGCGCCATTCATATGGGAGTGGCCAGAAACGATTATTTTATATAATATATGACTCAAGCAGCTAACGACTTCCGGTCTTTGACTAAGTATCCTCTTGGTAGCGAGAAAACATCCGTTTGAATGCGAGCTAAAGTGAGAAGGCGAAACATCCCCTCCACAGGATTGTACGCTGGGTTCGGAACTCACCACGAAAAAACACCCCCAATAAAAAGGACACAGCAGCCTCCAATGAGAGACCCCCCTTTCGATGACGACCACTGCAAAACGTATTAAAGATTAAGATTTATGGGCATGCACTTGGAATGTCCGGTCCTTTAATTGGGAAGGTGTCTTAATTTGAAAGAGTTGATGTCCTCGTAAGAGACACAATTTAACATTTTTTAAAGTTAAGCATTTTCACGCATTTTCACTCATTTTCGCGCTCCACAACAGAGGTGTCAGAATAATGTTAGGTAGCGAATTTGATTAAAGCTGGTCCCGTCTTGTTTGCTGTGATGTGTAGTATTTCATTTAAACATGGTCGGCTCCACGCTCAATGTCAACTTTGTATACCACCTGCTATGGACGTAGCATCAATTCGATTGCACTCATCTACAATATCAGACTTTTTATGTTGCCATGGTTTTCAGCTATACAAAGTTGCTCACGGAGAAACAGCCACCCTGAAATCAGCTCATCATCCTGATCTATTCCGCTTCGGTTAATTTTAGGTGATACATACAAACGACTGAAAGGAGGAAACGCCAAAAGCATTGGGAAATATTATAAAGCAAATAGTGAATTTTATTTTCATTGTTTCTTGTAGACATGAATATGACTGTAATTTATTACATACATAACTGTAATGAAACAATAAGACGCATACAAAATTGCAACCCAGAAATATTAAAAAATATAAATCATCCAGAGTCATTCTCTGTGTCCATCAGTGGGTTGCCCAATCAAGCGCTCAAATTATGGCGATAATTAAAATGTCCAAAATACACACGATCATATGAAAACAGACAATATTTCACACTTTCATTTGCATTAAAAATCCAACAAACTCACACACACCTACTAACAATGAAGTGAAAGTGGACGTCGCGTTCTTCAAATGATTTCCATCTAAAATAATTTTTAAAACTGCTAGCGTGATAAAGGTTTCGAAAACGTTAATTAATATTGCAGTGAAATTGCAAACTTATTGAATGGAACATCTCGAGTTTGTTTACGAAAATGCCAGTGTCAGTTAGACGGTGACAGTTCAAAAACATAAATATTAGTGCTTCGGCGTTTATCTACACATTTCAATCAACTAACATTTCTAAATAAACAATCAACAAATAACACACAACAACAGAAAACAATGGTGAAAATGCTCGACTTGGATCGACACGCTAATTGTCCCTTGTGGGAGGCATTGGCGTCACAGTCCATCCCATGGACCGGCATGCGTTATGCCTGCCTCAATGTTCTGTACGCTTACTGTAAAGTATTTGATAAGAAGGAAATCTATGATCTCATTGTAAGGTAAGAAAATGAAAACTGAAGTATTTGTCAATTATTGTTCTCTCTGTGTCAAGTTGAGGAGAAAAAACACAAAAAAAAAAAAAGTTATTTTTCACTTTTTTCCAACAAAGAATGTAAAAGTTTGACTATTGACTATTGTATGTATGTATGTATATAAAATTTATATAAAGCTCAAAATTAACCCACCCAGGCAAGCGATATGCTAGGTAAAATTTTGACATACGTTCATCACGAAAAATGTCAAAATTTCACATCCACCTGTCAAAAATTTCCACTTTCTACCGTTTAGCGCACAGCCTAACCAAACAACAAAACAAATAATACTTTTGACTTGAAAAAAAGCCAAAGTCAAAAGTTTATTTAACTTTTTGTTTATTTATTTTTTACTTCTTTTTCTTTTGGAGTAAAAATTCTACAAACAGTAATTGGTTTACCAAAATAATAACAAATCCGAATATATGCATTAAAACATTTAATGTTCAGTAAATTGTAAACAAAAATGTGCTTGCGTAAAATATTGAAAAATATGTACAGGTGCTGCCACAACTTTTGTGGTCTTTGGCTTCCGTTTAATTTCTTTGTTTGGCTATCATTTTCATTTTAACGGACGGCTTGGTCAATTTGACTGATGCCATGCCATGCTATGGGTAATGAAAATATTGAACTTACAACATAAATTTTATTCCATACTTTCACTGTCAATTCTACTAAAGAGCTGTGAAAAGCCAAATAGCAGAATGATTGGATCGATGTTGATGGTTCCGAATATCAGAAAAGTATTATTACAATAGCGGAAAGATTTGTTAAAAAATAATATTAGGTTGTCAAACAAGTCTTGCGGTATTTTTTTTATTGAATTAATTTTTTTTTATGACTCATGTCCTGCTCTTGACCGATGCTACGGCTGCTACTATGCCGGTCTCTTTCGACCAATTCAGCGATTTTATCGCAATTTTCGACGACAGGCCTTCCAGAGCGTGGCGCATCTTCGACCACCTCTACACCAGAACGAAAACGTTGAAACCATCGTTGTGCGGCGGAAATGGAAACTGTATCGGRTCCAYAAACTGCACAAATTTTATTGRCGGCTTGAGATGCATTTTTGCCTTTATCGTAGCAGTACTGTAAAATATGTCGTATTTTCTCTTTATTTTGCTCCATGTTTGCGATGTTGTAACTCACGAACGACTTAAAAGAAACGACAATCAATCAAACACGTGTTAGCGCGTGAAATGAGCTTTCCAAAAAGGTATGGTATAACCCGATGCGACGAATAAAGCAAGACTTTTTTGACAACCTAATATAATAGAAATACATAAAAACATTAATAATTCTTGCTATAAAAGAAAAAAATAAAGTCGAAACGGAATGTATGATAAAGCAAAATAAAAAAAAAAATATATCATAAACTGTCACATCAGTTCGTCTGAATAATTCCGATGTTAACACTCGAAAATCTTTTGACCAACTTGTTTGTTTTACATGCTTTCCTTACATGACTAAAGCAGGATATATACTTGCAGACATGTCTGTGCTACATCCCAAGTATTGCCTACCGTCGCATCGTGTATTGGCGGGTATGCATAATAAATTCTAGGTAAACGTACAAGTATGAACAAAATTGAAATCTTTCAACTTTCAACGGGCAGGATAGAAAAAAAACTAAAATTCAAATGAAATTTACCCCAATTTATCTTTGGCATTAAATTATCCCCTATTTAAACTAAAAAAAAAAACACAAAGATTTTTTGTTTCCGATAGAAATTGCGACCTGCATGCTGCCCGTAGTCCAACAAATGCATATGTCAGCTGCATCGGCCACTTGCTTCCCAAAAACAGAATATCAATGATTTCGTATCCAAAAAATTTTTGGATGATGTTTAAATATATATCTATAAGCCCAAGATATTTCGCTTCAATCAATTATTTCTTTCCCTTCAAAAATTCTCAATAAAATCGATTTTTTGAAGCCTCTAAAGCAGGCTCCCCCCTTAATGGCATGCGAAATTCCTATAGATGAGAATTATGCAAAATTCAAAAATCTGAAAAGTCTAGTGCTGGTGGAGGGGACATGTATATATAAGCCAACGCTTTGGTACTTTTACCACCCGGCAACCTTCGAGAACACGAAGTGACAACAACAGGAATATGTACGCTGGAAGACCCCCAAAAACACTGCTTTCGTTTGTTTGCTTTTTGCTTCTCATTTTCCGCGCCTAAGGCCATGTCCGTTTACTTTAAAGATTACAGATAAATCATGCCTGAACAACATGTCGCACAAGTGTTAGTGAACTGACTTGCGACATGGTATGCATACAAGTCTGCAAGTGTATATATATCCCTGTTGTTGTTGTAACGGCAGAATTCTGCCGAGTTGACAGTCCTTGGCCGGATAAAAATCCGGGTCCGTTCCGATTTTCGTAGACCCGACTGTCGTGGGAACGGGAATATATATATCCCTCTTAAACGTTGTTGATAAACACAAATATCTGTAACACTCTTCTTCAGTGCACTTTCTGTTCTCATTAAACTATGAAAATAACCGTATACGTTAAGTTAGGTTAATCTGGAAGGCCAATGACCCACGCATAGATCAGTTTTGGTTCTTTAAGGTGTTTTTGTAGTCATCTTTAAGGATGCCTACGCTCTACTGCCACAGACTCTGTGGCCTCACTATCGATATCTCCGCCAATGTATCATACCGTGGGGACCCCAGACGCTTGCAGCGTAATCTTGCCAATAAGGGACAAGTGCACAAGTGCATGGAACCATTGTTTCACTGGCGGTGTGGTGGTGTCGCCACCAGACAGTGACTAGTTAGTATTCCGTTCATATTCCCACAGTCTCTTCTATCGAAATTGGCACAATAGGAATTATATGTTTGTTGAGGCCAGCTCCGCGGCTTTCGCAATTGTAAAGACCTCAGTTTGAAATATACTGCAGTAGTCTGGTAGCTTAAAAAGCAGTCTTATGCCTAACTTTGGACAATATTTCTCCGCACCACAACTCCACGTCCATTTTCGAGCCATCCGTTTAAATGTTTAGAGTGTAGCGCGTAGGGTCTACCATCTTTTTCAATGTTTACTTTGAACCTTCTCTTCCAGTTGAAAGTATTTGATGTTTGTCAAACTGCCATTACCCACCGAGCTATGCCCGAAGATTTTGTAAGTAAGGTCTCCTGCAGCCAGTAGTAGTCCGTTCACATTTTTCAATGAAGGAGTCTATAGGTAACAGGTTTACTGCCAGTTCAAGTACCACCACGGTACTTGAGAGTTGTGTTCCATTTTTCGAAAAGAACCTCCATAGAGTAATTTTGTGCTTTCGTATGAACACTTGAACACAAACAGATCCGTTTTGGTAGTGGTCATAATACAGTTCGTAGATACCTAAACTTTATTAAGATGGCAATTTGTCCAAGCTCTTTAGCAGTTTATACGCCACCACTGCTCATAGAAGAGGACTACATACTTCTTTGGTCATTCTAGCGTCGTTCCGTTCCGGTCTTATCCTTCTAGAAGTTAAAAGTCTTCTTATCTAGCATTGTATAACAGGATTAACAGCTATTGACTAGATATTAATTAAAATATATTCCGCAGAGATGTTGCTGAACGCTCCAGGGATGCTCCAAGAGTGTATTTCTTATATTCAAGAGCCCTTTCGATATTAAATATTAGTAAATGGAGTGGAGACTATACTGATCAGCCTTTGAAATGCGTGGAAAAATTTCTAGAAGGAGCTGCGACCCTAATGTGCGCGTCTAAAATATTCTCTCGCGTTTTCAGCACGAAGAAAGTTAAGGTTATAGGCTTAATGTAAAATATAGCCTCTTTCTAAGAAAGTGAGACATAGCTAAACTTCAAGGGTGCCCTAAAAATAGTCTTCAGCCACGACGCGAAAAGACGGAGTGCATTCTGTAGCATTATTGGAATGATTCCGTACTGTCAGACTTATATGAGTCGAATGGGTGGATTGCCTATTCTATGTTGTTCTACGTAAAGATGTGTTCGGGAAAGTTTACTGCACCACTTACTTCAAAACTGGGACGTAACGTGTCCTTACAGCTTGGAAAGTGCGCACTGATAAGGTCTTTCAATGAGTTTTGACAGTTGTCTGTCCACTTTCCGCTACTTTTGTCATTAAACCTAAGTCTCGCCATTTTGTGGGTCTTCTCAAACTACAGCGCAGCTGTGCGATTGTGCTTTTTTCCAGCGCATCTTAAATTATGCTTGTTATTCGATGAATTTGATAAATTGTGAAATGATGAGATCTAAATCCAAATTGATGATTTGGTCCATTTCTTCAATTATGCTCTGAAGTCTTCTTACAGCTTCGAGTAGTTTGGATATTCTTCCAGCTGCGGTAAAGTACCATGGAAGACAAGATGACTAAAGGTTTTGGTTGGTTTCTCTGAAAAACGTTCGCTTTTTCTAATATTTCTTACAGCTTTCTAAATGAAATAATCTGTAGTTTTGTTTGGCGTTTATTTCTCAATATAATTATAAATGTTTTTATTTGTAAATAACTTTATTTTGGTGCTGAGAAGCTTAGTTTGATTGTTTAATTTTGTTTTATATTGAGGAAATCGCTTGATTTGCCATTTTTTACATAGGTTCCTCTTTTTCGTTCTGCTATCTAAAATGTCTGAGGGATATTTAGTACAAAAGTCCATTTTTATATTATGTCTAGGTGGGCTAAATATTGCTTATTCCTCCGAAATTAGAATCAACTAATATAGTCGTGGTTTAAAATTTTTGATACTTATGCTACTTTGATTCACAGAATTTTATTTTTAATGTTAATATACAGATTTTTTTTGTAGAAAGAAAGTTACTTTTTCGAGAGAATAAAAAAGTAAAATATATCGTCGAGTGTTTTTAATATTTTATTTGAAATCAGCATCATCATTTTAATGCAGAAAGAACCCGCCAGGTGTGCTGCAATCGTTGCATAGCGCTGCTAAGCTTTCTGTTAAAAAGCGCTTTGCTCTGTTAAGTCACTGTTAAGAAACATGTTGCTTGTATTTTCATGCTTAACAGTGATTTAACAGAACAAAGTATTGAATCTTAATGAAATTAATTATAAATATTTGGTTTACGATTTCAATTATAATTTAATTTTTATTTAAATTAAAATTACAAATTTTTATTTTTGATATTTATGTGTGTTTGCAGAAAAACTTGCCAATCATGCAAATGCCCACGAGAAGCGCATGCTATTTACCAGCAGCAGACGACCACGGTGCATGAGCGTTTGGGCTTCAAGGTGGTGTCGCCTGCCGAATCTGGCGTGGAGCCGCGCGATCTCGGCTACACTTGGGTGCCGCCTGGCATACGTGCCTCATCGCGCATCAATCGCTACTTCGAACAGCTGCCACTGGAAAAGGTGCCGAAAATCGGCTCGGAAGGGGCGCGCTATCGCGAGCAACAAATTGCCTATCAGCTGCCCAAGCAAGACTTATCGCTGCAGCACTGCAAGCACTTGGAGGAGCAGCATGAGGCTTCGTTCGAAGATTTCGTGACGGCGCGCAATGAAATTGCTTTGGACATAGGTGAGCAAAAAGCATACTAAGGATTGCAAGTTATTGAAAATTAAAAAAATAATAAAAAATATCAATAAATTTAAGGTTACATTAAGGACGCACCTTACGATGAGCACTGCGCACACTGCGAGGGTGAGATCAATACCGGCGAAATGGTGGTGGCTGCGCCGAAATTTGTGGAGAGCGTCATGTGGCATCCGCGTTGTTTCACATGTAGCACTTGCAACGAGTTGTTGGTCGATTTGACATACTGCGTGCATGAGGACAAAATTTACTGCGAGCGACACTATGCGGAAATGTTAAAACCACGCTGCACTGGCTGTGATGAGGTAGGTCAAAAGCGAAATAAAAATTGAAATTGCAGCGTAGGTGTACATGCCGTATACGCAACCACCACACAGTGTAATTTAGAAATGTCACTCATACGCCATGCACGTCATGTGAATGCGCAAGTTGTGTGTTTTCGCAAAGAAGATAATATAAAAGTCATTAAATGTCTGTATGAGTTCGCTTTGTACATTGTCGTGTCAAGCGGTTATATGAGCTTTGAATTGCACTACAAGTAAGTCTGCTCGTCGTTGTACTTTTTACCGTTATCGGTATTAATTGGTAACATAAGACTTTCGTTGTCCGCACCTAGTGACCTGCTGATAAGTTTGCGCCTAATGACTGCCCACAATCAGCACAAAAAGCTGTAGATAGAGGAGCAGTCCATTTGCCTGTGTACTTGGTAGCCAGCTAGGCAGACCTTGTGCGTCAAATATTTCAGAGCTATGTGCAGCGTGTTTAATTCCTATTAAAGTTTTTTTTTTTTTGTGCCTTAACTCGCTCTTCATGACTTCAACTGTGCTTCAGTCCTTGCTCATATTCGTATGCTGTCACGCCGCATGTAATCCAATATCTGTGGGCTGATGCGCGACCAACCGCTGGGTCGCCGTAATTGTCAACAACCAACGTCACCTGGTTGAAGCCGTCAGTCACTGTCTACAACAACATTGACGCTGCTGTCACTCTTGTTGTTGCAAGCCAGACTGTAGGTCGCTAAAATGTGGTTTACGCGTTTTTTCCCATCGACAACTAAGCAAGGATATTAAGTCTTCAAAATATTTGATTTCAAAGCTAAATTTTCTAAACACCTTTTGCGGTGAGAAGGTAAAATTTTAATACAAAATCGAAGTTTTTCGCTAAATATCTCAAATAAATATTTCAATCGCATTATTCGCATCGCTCGTGTCGCGTTAAGATGTTGCGTTTCCGAACTAAATAAACTTACGGTGCTGCTACAAGTCGTGCGTAAATGAGCGTAAATATGTGAAAAGGGAAAACCAAAAAAATTTATCGGATTAACCTATAAAATACTTCAAATTTTGGTATGTTTAACTTAAGTGCACAGTACTAACAGGCATCAAATTATTTAAGAAAAAAGATATTCAAAATAGTATATTGACTGAGTTCTGTGTTGAAACTTTCTCTAGCGTGATTAGTGCCAGAGATCGCATGATATTCACAGGAAGTGTAAAATACCTTAAAAGAAATAGCAATTATATTAAATTAAAAAAAATATATATATAAAAACAAGCAATAAAGGTAGCCTCGGCTCCGAAGCTATAATATCCTTCACAAGTTCATTTCTTGTGGCATAAAAGGGTATAAAAAGGTCTTTATCCTAGTTTGGATCGGTCAGTTTGTATGTCGTGGGTTAACTTGAAACTTAAAGATTATCGCATTCTTGAAGCATGTTCATCCTCAGCAACGTTTGCATGCGACGAAGTGTTGAAAAATAGCGTTCAGAGCTCGCATTCGCAGAACGAGCGGAGAAAACTATGAATTGTGGGGTGTAGGTCTACCACGCAGTTCTTTAACGTTTCCAATGCAGAAGTCGGTAACTTGTTGTCTTTTGGCTTTGGCTTCTGCCCCCAATGGTACTGCCAGTGATCAAGTCCACCTTTGAGCTTCAAACGTTGGACAACGTTGTCAGTATCCAAAAGACTTTAGAATCTATCTATCAAGCAGTTAATAATATTTTCCATTTCTTTAGTTTTCAAAGCACGTATTTTTTCTGTGGAAGCAGCAGACTCAGTTGAAATCCATTCAATTCTTCTCTAGAAAAGCGCATCTTTAAAACTGCGCCGATTGTATCCAACAGAGCAATATACACTGAGACCCTGTAGTATTCAACGCAAGTTCTCACGCCGAATTTTTCGAGTTTTGTTTGTTGGCCGCAGAATCTTGGGGTTTCTTCGTCAACTTTTAGTTCTGTCGCCATTTTTTTCGTACCTGAATAAATGGATCGAAAATGTTTCTCAGCTTTTTGTGTTCGATTTTGGAACGTTACAAGCAGCGTATTTGAATATCATATTGACAAAGAAACCCAATTATAAATTTATACTTGGAGATAAACCGCGGAAAATTGTCAATCGAAGATATCACTGATGGAGTTGAAAGCAACATCTATTTCAAGTTCTTTATTATTTGTATTTATATTGCCGTTGGTAAATTTCCCCAATTTCCTCACTCTGAATCTTCCACTTGATTTGCCAATTTTGCGGACGTCAAAAATGTTGATCTTGCATATTTTGGAAAACAATTCGATTTTAAGCTATATCACATCCCCGTTTACGCTACGAATGTCGTACTTACGGTATATTGAAAAGCAGACACATTGGCAGAATTTGAAGAACAAAACAAACAATTCTAAAAAACGTAAAGATTTTTGACAAGCCATAAAGATATTTCTCACACAATCGAAAAACTTATCATTGTATGGAAAATTTTTACATACACAATTAGAACAAAAATCGATATAATGATTTGTTTCGAATTACATATGAAGCAGCCTCTAGCGTTTTTGATTAAGTATCGTTTTTAAACTACTTTCGCTGCATTTCTTGCATGCAAAGAATTAATGCACCTGAATTCATCAGAATGTTAAGCAGGATGGCTCGATGAGAATACATGAATCGACTTAATGTTTTTGGTTGTATCTACTTTCAAATTACCATAACATCGTAATGTGTGGAAATTCTTTCTAAGTAATTAGAGATTATTTATGGTCTTAGCATTATCTTTTCATTTTGTTGAATGCAATAATAATAATGTAAATTCCTAAAAATTTATATAAATATTTATTCAAAATTGTATCACCGCACAACCAACATATGCTCTTTTCCTTATATCTTGACGTATATTTAAATGTACATTGGACCTGCAATATCTCTTCCTAGCTCTGCCCGTCGACACACTTCGCTCACCATTGAAATTGTTATTAAATGTTGAAAATATAGTTTTCTACGATATTTTTGAAACAATAACTATGTGTGTTAATGGATTTGTTTTTCGACGAAATACTTTTCTCCACGTTGAATTCATACTATATAGTATGTATGTATATAGTATGTGTAGCGTTTTTGAAGGGTACCCGGTGAGTTCATGCATCTCTATTTACCTAAGCAGTGCTCACAACTTGTTTGTAATTGTTTACATCAGATGCTAAAATTTCGAATGAAGTAGCAACAGCTCATCAGTCAGCGCCGTAAACCTCATGTGGTGAATGGCAGCATTTTCAAGTTCAGCCAACTTGCTTCTGCTTCTGCTTCTTGCTGCTGCAGAACACTGTACAGAGTGCGATTACTACCTACACTAGCCCTTATGATGTACACTTTCCATAGACCTTGAAAAATTCTTTAAACATTAATGTATAAATACTATTATTGAACTTATTTTTATATATTTTGAAAATTACACATTTGTGCCTGCAGCGATTTGGGATTACCTTTTGAACGCCAGTGAGTCATAGAGTATGATTCTATAATATTTAACTTATTTACCGACTCTTAACAATACTACAGACAAATGTGAATGTTACGAAATAAAATCAAAAATATTTGTAAAACAAAGTTTACTTTGTCAAAGCTTTCCCACATCACGAGAAGTCCTTGCTTATTTTGTAACAAGCAATAAAAAGGTTTTATATACAAGCACTTGAGTTCGATCGGCCAATTTGTATGGAAGCTATGTATATGCTATAGTAATTCGATCTAAGCTATTTCCTCGGATATTAAACCGACGCTTTGAATAAAATTCTGTACAAAATTTCGTGAAGATATTTTGTCAAATGTAGAAGTTTTCCATACAAGAATTAATTTATGATCCACCAGTTTGTATGGCAGCTATATGTTATAGTAATTCGCTCTAAGCTATTTCTTCGGATATTATAGCGAGGCATTGAATAAAATTCTGTGTCAAATCTTGTGAAGATATCTTGTCAAATCCAAAAATTTTCTATGCATAGATTCGAGTTCGAACGGTCAGTTTGTATAACAGCTACATATATGCTATAGTGGTTCGATCTAAACAGTTTCTTCAGATATTATAGCGATACTTTGAGTAAAACTCCATGTCATATATCGTTAAGATATCTTGTCAAATAGGAAAGTTTTCCATACAAGGAGTCGAGTTCGAAAGTCAGTATAACAATATTTTGCTATACTCATCGGATATCCGGTATTGACAAATGATCATTTATATATAAAGTTTATAAGTTCGCCGTCATTATAAGAGTGTACACAAAATAGTATTAATTCAAATGTTTGCAGCATATTCTCCCAAAGGAATAAAAATAACGATTACACCGACGCACAACAAGAGTGAAACTTGGCGAATCACAATAAATGCTCCAACCTATCTAAAAGTCAGTCAGTTTGGTAACATTGTGGTATACCGACAATCGTTTCGTTTCCACTTTTTATTTTACGCACAGCAATTGCTAGGAAGTATATGTATGAGTACTTACTCATCTTGGATGATATCATATTCGTACGACTATAAATTGAATCCATGCGATGGCAATAAAGCTATTTGGTGCAGGTAACCGAAGGACAGTCGCTGCGAGTGGGCGCATAGCAGCGCATTTGACGACTGGAAACAGCAGGAAATCACCGAGCTTACATTGTTGTCCGGCAAACTGTATAAATATTTGTAGTAATCTTGATGCAGACATGCACGAAAATATTAGTTCAAGTTAAAGAGATTGCATGGATATTCTCGGATATAGAGCAACCTTTTGTCAAAAATTGTTCTCTCATATATTAAAATATAACATTTTTTTAGAATTTTTTATTGCTACAAACATTCGCTATTAGCAAAGATATTCCGAAATTTTTGGAAAACAGTTTTTTAAACCCGGCTACTACGACGCCATTCCCGGTGACCTCTCGGAAAAAAGAAGCGCCCGCGTTGGTAGGATAACTCTTTTCCGGATCATCTGAAGTGCAAAATACGTGTTTTAGTTAAAACTTTAACTTAGAACTTGGAGGAAGGAAAAAAAACTGAAAATTGGATATTTGGCAAACACTTTTACAAAAAAAATTAAAATTTTAGTAAAAATTTCGGGACATTTTTTTCAGATTGTTATCATCGAAAAAAAAATCCTTTAATCTTTAAGAATTGTATCTCAAAGACCTGTGTAAAATTTCATGAAGGTCGGTTGAGTAGTTCTCGAGAAATCTTGCCAACTGGCTTCAAAAGTACAGTTTCGAGAAAAACGCTTTTAAAGACGACGCACTTAGCCTAGCTAGCCTCGAACGCACAAAATCTCAAGGCTGTGTCTCTGAAACGATTACTCAGATCAACTTGAAAATTTAGAAAAATATTCTAGAGGTATTGTAAATTTAATAAGACAATGAAACAGATCGATTTTTTTAAATCCGTAGATCGATGTAGCTTTTTAAGAGACCGGCGGTGGGTAAAACTGATTGCGGAGCACACTAATTTAGATTTGATACCGCCGATCAGATACGAGAATTGAAGTTGTAGATAAGTGAGTGTTAAAAGACTAAACCCGTTTTTGTCGATTTTACTCACGGCTTCATTCAGTTTCCTTGGCGCGAGTCGGCCTGATATACGTATTTTGCATTCACAATTTCAGAATTCTTCAACTATTTTGTGTTCATACTTCATAAAATTATTGCCCTTAATATTGCTCAACAGTGGCTTTTACAAATTTCCATTTGGGTCACCTGAACCGCATCAAAATAAAAGGCAGCTAAAAAAAAAAAAAAAAAAAAAAAAAAAAAAAAAAAAAAAAAAAAAAAAAAAAAAAAAAAAAAAAAAAAAAATAACAAATACATTTGAGACAACAATTCGAAAGACGAATTGTCTCAAAACACGAAAAGTCAACAACAAATAGAAGCAGAATTTCGCGCCAAAGCGAAAAGCACGAAAACAGCAAGAAACGGAAAACAAAAAAACTAAAAAAGTGCCAGCGATGACGCCAACCAGCTGTGCGCTATGACTGCTTGCGATGACCCATGCCATGGGCTAAGCATTGAGCATTGACTTCGTACTTTGGTGATGATGACGTCGGCACCACTAATCGTTGCCGTTGCCGCGCAGTCTGTGTGCCACTCTTGTCTTTTAGCAGTGCAAATACTTATTATTCATTTCTATTTCGAATCTGCTGACGCGTGGCATGCCACATATGCCACATACCCACAATGCGTTTCTTCTATTCTGTTTAGCATACGGAATTCGGCTGAAGTCAGTTGTTACGCGTTGGACTGTCAGTTAGCACCTACTTGCGCTGGCACTAGAACAGGGCGCCAATACTCAATAACCGTTTTTGTTGTTGTTTGATTTTATACAAATACGCGTAGCGAACGGCATAAGCAGTTCAGCAGCAAATTCGCTAATCTCTTGAAATCTATACAGCGCTACTTCTCATTCCTCAATTCGGTGCTACGCTATTTGGCGGCGCACAACGGCGGCGGTTTGTTGTGGTTTCACTCGACGGCGACGTGATTCATTGCTCACTACGTTTATTTTATTTATTTTTTATGACTTTCGCTTGCATTTGTTGAGAACGCAACTTTCGCGTACTGCAACCAGCTGCCGCTGGCCGTTAATCTACGCTGAACATTCTAAATTGGGCGCTGCGCTCCGCAGTTCGGTTTTTTGGCCGCTCACGCTGATATCATCACTTCGATTAGTGGCATTAACGGTTCGGCAAGCCATTCTGATATCATTGCTGCAAATATTTCGTGGTCAAAGCAGCCGTAGCAGTGGATCTCGCAGAAGTCCTCTTTCTTAATCAGCTGCGGACGTTTCGTTGCGGTGCTTGTTAAATTTTTGAAAGCAAATCAAAAACAAATCACAATTAATTTCCAAATATTTGTTAAATTGTGGCACACAAATGGCAAAGTGTTAACCTTGAAGACGCGCTATACAGTGTGGCGCGGGTGTGGAAGGTCTATACAAAGTGCTCTACGACTCATAAATAGCGTCCATATTTTTCTTGTCTAGTGCCAAGAAATTCCAAGGCGTTCGCACTTGAATTTTCGCGAAAAATAAAACAAAGTGCCGTACAAATAGTCGCATGTGTTGATACAAAGTGTATTTTGTGTGCATATTTTCGGAAAAATAAAATCTGTGCATATGAAAAATAAAATTCAAAAATTTTCATTTGGTGAATTACACAATCAGTGAAACGACGGAGCTGGTGTGGTGAGATTTATATAATATTTACGCGCACAAGCAGCCAACGAACGAGCAGTGTAAAGCTGCCTAGTTAGCCGGTGGCGCTAGTAACGATTTGTGGCCTGTCGGAGTATCGCGCAGCTCGTGAGCGCGCTGCAACCGGAAAGTGTTCAGTGAGTTCGGTGCGGTGGTGAATTTCTTATTACCTTGTGGATGCCACACTCGCTAGTGGCTGCTTGACGCTCTCAATTCGAACGACGACGCAGTTTAATATTGCGTGTGGATCTGTAATATCGAACGCCACTTTTCTTTTTATAATTCTTCAAAAGCATACAACATTTTTACTGGCGTGCAATACTCAAGTGCAACATAAAATTAAACAAAATAAATTATAAATTTTGTGCGTGCGCGTTTCAAGGTCGCAGAAAGTGTTCTTTTGTTGGCTTGCTCCTAAACTAGTTCTAACAAAACTTACACTACTTAGTAGGGAGTCACGCACGTCATTAGTTTTTGGTTGGCACATATTTTTTGACTCAAAAATTCGAACATAAGTCATTGTAAAACGAAACCGTTGCGAAAATGGGTGATGAGCTGTTGCCCGAACTTGGTGATCTTGTGTTTTCGGTACTGATCGGTTATGCCGGCGCCTTGGAATTCCTTTATGTCGTGCGTCATTTATATCATTGGAGCTGCGGTCACATGAATACAACGCAAAATGATGCAGAAAGTCTACAACGGCTCCAGCAACGTATGCGCAATGAATTGACCGAAGCCGAATCGAAGGAACGACGAGTTGGCACCGAAGTTATGAAAGATGGTGTGCTCTATAAAGACGGCTTTCGAATAGATGCCGAACAGCTGGAGAGAGATCGCTTAAAAGCGGCACAAAGTACACCAGAAGCGCGTGAGAAGCGTAAAAAAGAAATTGAGTTGGAATTAAGACGCCAGAAGGAGATAGAAGATGAGACACGTAAGCAATTGGCTGAGGCTGAAGCCAAATTAGCCGAACAACGTAAACAGGCTGCAGAACAGCTCGAAGCGCAACAGCGTGCCGAAGATGAACGTAAGTTATTGGAAGCAGAACGTGTGCGCGAAGAACAACAGAAGAGAGAAGAGGAGCAGAAGGAAGCAGCGGTGGAAGCACGCAAGCTTTTAGAAAGAGAGCGACTGCGCGAAGAAGAAGAGCGCAGAAGAGAAGCTGAAGAAAATGAACGTAAAGAGCGTGAGGTGGCAGAAGCCAAAAGAGCGGAAGAACAAAGGCGGCGTCAGCAAGAAGAAGAAGCACGCAGAGCAGCCGAGGAAGAGGAACTTAAGCGCTTAGAAGAAGCAGAATTGGCACGTAAAGCAGCGGAGGAGGAGACAATTAAGCGACAGGAAGCAGAAATAGCAGCAGCACGTATAGCGGCTGAAGAAGAGGAACTTAGGCGTCAAGAGGAAGAAGAAACCGCACGTTTAAGAGCTGAGGAAGAGACACTTAGGCGTCAAGAAGAAGAAGAAGAAGAAGCACGTTTTGCGGTTGAGGCAGAGAAACTTCAGCATCTAGAAGCAGAAAGTGCGGCAGCAGAACAGAAACGTGCAGAAGAAGAGGAAGATATTGAGAATCAGTCAGTGGAAACTGAAGAGCAAACGATAAAACTTATAGAAGTGGAGAAGCAACGGGAGCTAGAACAGCTTAGAAAGGAAATAGAGGATTCGGAACGAGCGAATCAAGAAGAAATCGATGCAGAAGACGAAGCAATTGAAAACGAAAGAAAATTGCTTGAAGCGGAACGACTGCGAGAAGCAGTACAGAGAAAACAAGAACTCGAGGAATGGGAGTCTAAGATAAATTCAGAAGAGCACATGGAAGACTCTGTTTACAAAAACGAAGTATATGCAAGCTCGAATCCTAAACAGACAGACGAAGCTGAAACTTTAGACAGCATAATGCAGCTGCTCGATGCTGAAAGCGAACGTAATCTGCGCGAAAAAGAATTTGAGGAGCGTGCCGCGCAAGAGCGTTTAGAGAGACAAAAAATTATAGAAGAGAATGCTCGTAAGTTTCTCGAAGCCGACCATGAAATGGAAGAATTATTGGAAACCGTGCAAAAGCAACGTCGTCTCTCAGCCACCGAGAGTGCACCACAATCTCCAGTTTTCGAAGAACCATGCGTCAAAAAAACGATGAGCCCACTCTCCGACAACTCAGACAGTGGAGGCGAACGTTTGACACAGACGGTTAAAACACAATTTGGGCAAACCAGTAATGAACCATATTCTTTAACAACGAAGCCGTTGCTCTTTAAGAGTATATCCGATGATACTCCATCTTTTGAGCCACAGAGTTCGTTCAGCGTACAACCATCAGAAGAATATGACATCGATGGAGATGGAACAGCAACTGAGCAGAAAATAGATGTGCAATTCGCACAATTGGAACGACAAGAACCTGAGGGTGGTGAAGAAAACGATACTGCAACCTCCACACAATATACTGAAGACTACTTGCGCTCACTAGATGGCATCAAGCAACGCCCATTGGTACGTGAGGATGGTTCTGGCCGGCGACGAGCCTTTAAGAAGCGTCGTTCCAGTGGCAGTTCGAATTCATCATTTGATTCACGTGCCTCACGTGAGGAGGAAGTCAAAATGTTCACATCGCTGGAGGAGGAAGAACTGCAACCCAAGAAAGAGGGTGATACTGATTTCACACCAATCACGTACGCAAGTGAACCGTTATTGAAGGTAAAAATGCCTCGGCGACGTCACAAGCGTAGTCCAGCGAAAGACGCCAAGCCGAGCGACAACAATGTACGAGGTTCACTAGAGATGCTTGATGAAGAGGCGAATACCAATCCGTGGGGCGAAGTTACGCCCGAACACTACAAGGATATGCCATTCTGGAAACATGAGAAGTCCATGTCCATCGATGAGGAAGCCATCGAACTCGAACATCCAGCCAAGAAAACCGAAACAGAGAAGGACAATAATGCTAGAAATGTGCCACAAACCGCTGCTTTCGAGGAGGCTACGCACACACAAAACGAGGAAGCTATAACAGCCATCAAGCGACAGCAGACGAAGGAAGAGCAGGTGAGTAAAATTGATTTTACTTTCAATATTGAGAATTATCTCCAAACACATTTATTGCTTTCAGGACAATGCAGCGCAGAAGCCAGATTCAGTTGAACCAACGCGATCAGACATACAATCGAATGTAAGTTTTTTTGCTTTTATCTCACTCATCATTTAGTTTCAATCACATGACCATCTATTGCTTTTAAAACTAACGGCTTTTGCTTAACTATCTTGCTTACTCATTCGTGCAATTATGCACATGCTTCGCACACGCTGCTATTCCCGCCTTATTAGCTTAAGATCACACACGAAGTATCGCCCGCTTCTCCGGGTGGACGTAAATCTGCTTCTCCGCGCTTGCGACGCAGCCCGCGTATTGAAGAAATGGATCAGTACGAAGAATTGTGGAACAAGACTAACCAATCGGTCGCTGCAGACGAAGTTTTAACACCCAACACGCCTTCTACGCCATCAATTACTGTTGACAAATCACCCGACATTGCGCCTTGGCGTGATGAATATGGGCTTGTGATGGAAGGGCTTAGTGATTTTTATGATTTTACCGCTTCGGTGAATCCATCCCGCTCGCGTTCCACATCACGTCAGGCCTCTCCAGCATCTTCACAGCCCAGTACGCCGCTACCTAAGAACGTGGAATTTATGTTTAATGAAGACAGACAAGAGAACTTGGAAGTATATGATGACACAGGCTCTGTACTGGAGGCAGAGCTAACTAAGGAAAATGTGGTGGAATTTATAGAGTCTTTACAAAATGACTGCGTAAAATTGTCTCAGACAATTGGAGATCAATTGAAAATTGTCGCCGACTCTCCAAATAATAGTAGAGAAGGATCGGAAGTTGATTCACAAAATGAAATGAGATTGTTAGTACAAACATTGCGCGTTGAAAGACAATCTAGATCTCATTCACGTTCACCACTTCCAACACCAGATAATATTGAACGTAGCTTGGAAACTCGACGTACAAAACGTATTCGGCAAAATGATGAGTTAGGTGAAAAGCTGGGCTTAGATTCCAGTTCAAGTCGTACAACCAATCCAACAGAGTCTCCCGTCGAACTTTCACCTGATCCCCTGTTAGGTTTTGAGCAGGAGCACTCAAAAGAGAGTATGAATCTCTTAGTACAATCACTTCGTGTGGAAAGAGCACAAAGGAGTTCACGTTCGCGCTCTCGTTCACCCTTGCCAACGGCAGAAAACTTAAGAACTGGTTTGGAACAGCGACGGAAGAAGAAAATACAACACAACGATGAGCTTTTTCAACAGCTTCATATCAATATACCAATTTTTACACAGGACTCATATAATACTTCAGAGCAGAGGAAAGCAATTACGGCACCGGTTATATCGATACAATGTTGTGATGAAGAGCTCACAGGAAGTACTCCAGATACTGCGCAGGAAGAAAGTGAATACTCATTAGAAAGTATGAATAGTTTGGTCGAGTCACTACGCTTACAACGTTCACGGTCCAAATCACCGATGCGACGTCTTGAACGCGAACGCACGCCTGAGCCGAGCAGTATACGCGTGGGTATAATGGAAGCAAATCAAACGTATGAAGACGACGATGAACATGAACGTAGGTCACGAACGCCATCACGCTCAGTCTCAGTCTCTCCCACACGCGTTAATATGGATTCTCCATCACAGCCAGTTGAAGAAGTCGATTTTCACGTGATGTTAAACCTAGAAGCCTCACAAAATCGTACATTGGCTAAGTGCAGTGAAGAAATAGAGAGCATACTGGCTGAAAAGCAACGCCAAGTGGACGCCGATGCCTTACGTAAATTGAGTAACGCCAGCGAAGAAATAGAGCTTCGCACAGTGACGCCAGTATCACCACTTCCACCCACAGATAAGGTCAAGTTGATGGCATTACCCGTCGACGAACGTATGCGCCAACTACGTTGCTCACCGACGACACCCGATTACGATCGCACCATATCGCAAGAGTGGAGTGATGTGCAGCGCATAAAGGATGAAATGTTGGTAAGTGGATTTAAACGCTCCACCTATGTTGGTGAGTCATGGGATCTTGGAAGTGAATTTGTGCCACTACGCGAGCAGACAGCGCGTTTCCGACGCTCACGCAGTCCATCACCCTCACTTATTGCTACGGAGCCAGCTCAAAAAGCGGGAGAACGTCGCCAAGTACAGGATAAGATTTTGGCCGAACTAATTTCAGCCTCAGAACAGGTTGCAGTTGAGGAACATTTGGGCGCAAAACCCAAAGAGTTGCGAGATACCAAGTCAAAAGAAAGGCAGCAGTACGAAGAACTGCGACGAATGAATGCAAATTTTCAGCGATCTCGTAGTCAAAGCCGTTCGCCGCTGGGCGACATTGAAGCTAAAGAAGTGGCAAAAATTGAGGAAGAAGCAACAAAGCGCGAGTTGCAAGACAGAAAAGTCGACTTGGAAAAGGCAAATGTTAATTTTCAAGATTTCTCGCGATATCTAAATGCTGGTTTCTTGGATAATGAACGCAGAGCTTCAGACTCAGCGCTTATACAAAAACCGGAAATTATAGTTCAACTACAGGAGCTTGAAGAAGATTTTGAATTAGAACCCGAAAATTATCACCACTTCCGACGTTTCTCATTGAATCAGGAGCAGTCGATTGAAGAATATCCGAATGATGATTACGTCTATGTGTCACAAATCGAAGTGCAAACGCCTAGCGGTACACGCACATGGATAAGAGAAGACTACTATAGTGAAGATTTTGATAAGTTAAATTTTTTCGCAGAAGAAAGTAATGTAAATATTGGACCCACAATAGGCGCTTATGATGAAGTTGCAGATGAACAACTTCAGGTTGCGGAGGACGAAGAAACTGATGGTAGCGAAGATGAGCGACAAACAGTGGTCGAAGTAGACGATGAAATCGATGAGGACATTTGTGATTTTAACGAACGTGGTCCAGCCGATGAGTCCCACCACGAACAATCCGAATGCGAAGAAGCAGAGCGCGAGATGGATCATTACGCCGGCAGAGATGCCGATGACTGGCAGCGTGTCGAAAATATCGACGAATTGTTAGAAGATCAGATCTTGCTGGCTAATGAGGAAGGCGCCGTTGGTGGTACTATTTCGGCATTAGACTATGATTCAGATTCGGCGGCGATTGACGAGATCTACGATGAGGCAATCAAAAATCGAAAACAGTCGGGTATACTACGCGATTATGATAGCATTTTAAATGAAATGCAAAAGAGCTATCTGAATAAAGAGATTTCAGCCGATGGCAGTGAAGGCGATGTGAGCGGTACCAGTGATTCCGATCGTGCGAATAAGGCAGCCAATAAGAGAAACGAACTGAAACTGATACGTAATGAGCGCCGTGAGCGTGAACAGCGTTATCTGGGCGATGCAAGTGTAGCTGAGCGACAGTCTACGCGGTTGCGCACACGTTACGGCTATGCACCGCAGCTGAATGTTAAGGGTATGGAAGATTTAGACATCGAAGTAGACCTTAGTTATACGCCAAAAAGAGAGTATAACTGGCGCAAGAATTTCAAAATTGACGAAGATGAGGAGAACTCCAACAAAACACAATGTCTCGATGAGGAGATCAAGACGCCTGATAACATGAACAATACAAATCAATATTTGGACTCGCGTAAATTTAGCCTTGGTGGCGAGAGCATAACACTTTTTAGCCAAGGTGCGGAAGGCGTGTGCTATGTCGCTGATGAGGATCAACAGAACACCGAAACCATAGCGGAGGAGAAAGAGTGCTCAAATGAGTTAAATGAAACGTTGCAGTTGGAAGCAGCAGAATCATCTCTGGGTAAATCCAAGAAAAAGAAAAGTAAAAAGAAATTACGCAAGGATTCAAAAAGCAATAGCATCGAATTTGTCACGAAAGATGATGATGACTCTGAGTCACACAACCACAGTAGCATACAAAGTGGTGGTGGTACTGAAACCGATTCACTCAAACGCATAAAAGCGCGCTCTCGCCGCAACTCCAGGAATAGTTTGACCAACGAGGAGACAAATGGCGCCCCATTCTCACCGCGCAGTAGTATTGTTGACGAAGAGCCAACCGATAATCTGCTGGACAATTCAACAGCAACAGTTAACAACAAGAAGAAACTCAAAAAGCGTAAGAAGACAAAGGAAACATTTGCCACAACGGAATCGGACATTAAAGAGGAGTTTGCGGCGGAGGGCGCTGAGCGTTCGTCTTATTTCGATTTAACTGTCAAAGTGCCAACAGCGTCAGCAGCAGTCTCACCAGGCAGAATCAGCATTAATCCACTTGCTACGCTGAGTCCACAAAATAGCATCTGCACGCCGAGCAGTTCCTTAGACTACGAAACGCCCGAACTAAAGGAGCTGAACAGTGCCGCGTCTTCCGCTGAAGGCTCGCCCAAGCAGCAAGAAGTCGACACGCCCGCTGTTGAGGCGCGAATTTCGGCAGCAGCTGATGCTTTGACAACAACACCAGCAGCAGCTACAACTACACCGGAAGCGATAGTAACGGTGGCCACACGCTCCTCTATAACTCCCACCACTACAACAAAAACCACCGTGGATACATTTGATATACTGAAGGATGCTAATTTCTATCCGCTTTTCTAATGAACGCTGCAAGTAATCTGTGTGTCATCTATGTATGTGTATGCCTTTGTGTTTGTACGATTTGCTTTCTATAAAGTGTTGACGCCACTCGTTTCCTGCTTCTCTTCCTCGTAGTCGTATGTTGGTGACATCTTGTTTAATTTGTCTTCATGATTTTTAATTACTTTATGTTTTAATTTAAATTTTTTTCTATTTATTTCTTTTTTATATTTTTATCTTTTCTTTAGACAGACTCATAGTTGAAAAGAAAGTCCGAAAAAAACGAAACCTCAAATAGCCTCACACTGCACCCGCTCCTGCACCTACTACACCTAGCATAAAGCAACTTGAAAATATATACATTAATATGTGTTAAGTTCATGCCAAAATGCAGTCGCATTGATACCAAGCAAGCAAGCGTATCTGCTTYCCGCCAGCGCGACATTAAACGAAATCCGATGAAGAAATACAAATTGTTCCAAAAGACACAAACCCACACGAACACCTTTTTATCTTGTATTATATTCATTTTTATTGATACGAATCCGAGTATTTCAAAATACCAAACGACGTTGTGTCAAATAACGAAGATTTATATCTCTTAACATATATTCACGCTTACATACATACATATCCTTTAAATAAAGTATTTACGTTATTATAAAATGAAAATCAAGAACCGACAACTGTTTTGAATCTCTATTGCTTATTTTGCTTTGTGTGAAGTGACATTTGCTTTGAATGAATATTATATTCATTTTGTTTGCAAAAAGCTAATGGAAAACGCAGACCTATTATTGATTGAGATATCTCGAGTACTACCAACCAACTATTTGGTATACAACTATTACTGAATATTAAAAAGACTACCTACCTTCAATTCGCCAAGCATTACTCTCAGTACTTGAGACACTACTCTCTTATAATTTGTTCTTGTTTGGAAAGATATTTTTTCGGGCTAAATAAACGTTGCTGTAAACATTTAGTTTGGTTTTCTGTAAATTGCTACAATTAATTTTAAACCCTGAGTTCCAGAAATACAAGAAAACAGAAAGAAATTTGTATTCTCATTTGCTTTTATGATGGCGCCATCTACATGTCGACTGGTGCGTTAGAATCTGCTATCTTTATCGATTGTTCAGTGAGAACTGCTTGATATTTCATAGATTGGAAATGAAGTGATTGCGTTTTAATGTCACTATGTTTGTGTTATCGGTGCGAAAATGAGCATCCAACAAAGAGCCAACTTTAAATTTTATTTTAAAATTAGTACAACTTTTACCGAAACGTTTCATGATAGATGAAACAAGTTTATGGCGATGATTACCTATCCCGTAGCAGAGTACACGAGTGATTTGAACGTTTTTAAAGTGGTCGTGAGGACATAAATGACGATCAATATGTGAGCCAATCAAAATCCGTGATCACCGGAAATTCCATCGAAACTGTGCATGAATTCATCAAAAATTAGCAAAAATCATCATTGAAATTCATGGAAATGGAATTGAACTTCTCCGAAACATCAATTTATCGCATTTTGACGGAACATTTGGGGTTACGAAAGGTGTGAGCACGGTTTATTCTGCACAAATTGACTGAAGACCAAAAATTGCTCCGATCGATCGACGCTTGTGACCAATTATGCTTTTGGACTGTACAGAAAGTTGTACTGAAGCAGAAGGAGATTATTTTGAATAAAATAAATTGATTTTACCGAAAATCTTTTGGATGTTTATATCAAAACAGTAGTTCAGCATAGGTGATTATTTATACTATAATTTCCTACTTAAACTTTACATATGTATTTCTCAAATATCACTTGGCTTGAAAGAATTAATATAGTTCCGCTTTATTGCGATCGTTTTTGTAGTAAAAGAGATATTTAAGGATACCATTTTTCATGAACCGTTGTGCTGGACGGAAGTGTGAATAGTCTTTTTCAGGTTGGTTGGCGCTCCTGGTAGTTTTCACGAACCGGATAGGCCAGAAAAGTGCTTCATCACAAATCTATCGCACAACAACAACTTTTTGAGACACCAATCTTAAACTTTGCACACTTTCTTTTCGCCTTTGAAGCTGTTCGTTTGTAGTATCGGATCACTTATCAAACAATTATAGCTGCAATACAAACTGAACCATCAAGATCACATCCTTATATGGAAAACTTTTTCATTTGACAAGATATCTTCACGGAATTTGGCACGAGTTATTGTCTGAAGTAATGAAAGTACAACTTCTGAAGAAATTGTTCAGATTGGATCGCTATATCATATAACTGCAATACAAACTGACCGATCAAAATTTAGTTGTTGAGTGGCATATTTTGAATTTGTGAATCATATAAGTATTATCGAAGCAGCCTATGTTAACGCTTCTTCTTGTTTAATTAGACATTATACATGGAATTCAATACCACATATTTTACGTCAACAATTTTAATAGCATTTTTTTTTTTTTTTTTTTTTTTTTTTTTTTTTTTTTTTTTTTTTTTTTTTTTTTTTTTTGCCAATCACCGCCTGTTTCATTTTATACGAAAGTAAACGCATTCTGCCTGAAATATTGATTCTCGTGCTCGGCAACTAATATTGTGTGTGCTGAAAAAATATTGGCTTTAATTAACAATGACGTGTTTTCGCCAAAAGTTCTACAGAAAATAATTTTCAAAATACTCAAAAAATAATACATATTTGCTCTCACATAAAATTAATGACCGCTGTTTTTACCGTTGGTGCATGACCAAAATGCATTTATATGTGTGATGTATGTATGTACTATGTATATGAGCACATTGGGCACACAAATAGTTGTGCTGATGACAATATACGCTTGTATGTAGGCGTGCATGTATATTCGACCATTTTTCTGTAAATATAAACAACAAACAACCGACAGTGAATAACAATAAAACCCTAAATTCAATGTCAAAGCGTGTGTAGATGTGTGAAAATATCGAGAATCACAAACAATTTAAGTGAATGCGACTTGTTTTAGTTGCGAGCGGGCAGTGTTCATATGAAAACGATGATGGATGTATCCACCGTGCGTCTGCGCGCTACCAGAAAGTGGGTTAATAGACAGTGCAATTGATATCATTTCCCAAAATATCAATTGGTGTGTCAGTTGTGTCACTCATGGGAGAAAGTGAAATTTGACGGATACGCTTTGGATAACCTGTTTACATATTGGCCTACTATGTGTACACTCACAATGAACACAAACTATCTATTATGGGCAAAAAATAATAAGACTATGTTCATAATTATAAATTCTTAATTTATTTTTCAAAATCTATGTTGGTTCCCTTAAGGGGGTAACATGGGTTTCCTTGGGTAAAAACAGCCTTTTTCAGCAATTTTTTTCTAATAGAAAAACAATAAATATTTCATTAGAAATTTCATTAGAAATTTTTAGTGTCACAAACATACACACTAGCAAAGAAAATCTGTTTTTATTTTACATAATTTTTTGGAAAAAAGGATACCATCTCCGGTAGCCCTTCGAAAAAAGAAAAAAACAAAATTTATTTCCTTTAAAAAATTGCTGTAAGGTGAACATAAAGCGATTTTTTAAAGGTCAGAGAATGGCTGGCAACAAATTTACTTCCTAGAAATTTCTATTTACTATTATTGTTTTACTAATATTACTATATTGATATTCTATTGGCCATTTGTCGGCATCGGCCAGATCAAATAACTATATCACATATCTGCCATACAAACTATTAATCAGATATTTAAACTTCACCTTAAAATTCGCTGGCTCAAACCCGGTCTCTTAGGCAAAGTTGTTCAGAATGATCCGTAGAACATATCTCTCAAACGCGTTTGCATGGAAAAAATCGACCCGCTCTAATGCGTATAGAACGTATCTCCTTTTTAATGATTTGATTGATTGATATGATAGATTGGATATGTTGCTACAGATGTGTAAATAATATTAAATTATATCTAAACAAAATATTAAAATATCTACAACTTATATGAAAATTCTCTTCAATTTTTATTCAAAAAAAATTTTTTTTTTAAATTTCATTAATTTTTCACCTAGCTCTAGAACCTTCAGCAGCAATACTTTTTGATTCATCACTAATTTTAACAATAAAATTCACTTGATTTCCACAAGGCTGGCGCCTAAAAGCATGCTGTGTCTACAAACGGAAGCGTTGCGCTTAAAATTTCTATTTTATTTGGCTATTTTGGTTGCCATATTCAAAACGTCGAAATATTTAAGCGAAGGAATAGAAACAAAAAGGCTAATGAAATGGTTATTGTGACCATATTTCCAAAATATAGCACTTAAAAAACTCAACGATACCTTCTTCAAGAACTTTAGTGTTTAATAAAAAGCATTATAAATACAACAAGTATTGTTTTAAAAAATTTATACAAATATACAAAATAATACTGTTTATTGCAATCACTCAATAAACGAAAGTTTTTAGGCAGTCACTTCATTGAATTTATTTATTTACGCAAAAACAATTTGAAAGGCTGAGTTAGTCCACGTACGTCACGCCCCTTCACGAACATCCGTTGCGTTAATCACCGACACTCGCTGCGGTCTCACACAACAAATTGTCGCATGTGTCAGTCACAAAGGCGAAATTAATTATTTTTCCAAGCGTCTATTTGAAAAATTTTTCGAGTGCGCGAGATTGAATATTTTTTGACATTTTTGCACCAATTTTTTTGGCGAGCGCCAATTCATTTGTTTCGCTTGTACCTTTTTATTTTATCTTGCACTGTACGGTTTTGTGTGTGTGTTTCTTTTTTTTAATTTTTGGTTGTACTTTTGTGTTTGGTTTCAAATTTTACTAATGCTTTATGACACTGAACAGCGAATTGTGTCATCCATGCAATTTGTTTGGGATTTTTGAATTTCGGTCGCGAGATGTATATTTTTAGACACGCCAACAACTCACTGCATAAACCATATAAATATATGTACCTGCATGTAAATCATACATGTATATATGTACTCACGCTATATACGAATATATCGGTTGTATTGTTGCCGCTCACAATTGTTTCATAATATCTTTCATACAACCATTACATAAGTAATATATAATTAGTGGCGGTGGCTGCAGAAATTCGCGTAATGGATTTGGTGAAATGAAAATTCTGGCAGTTGGAATCGCCGATTTGTGCGCCATTCAAAATTATACTTTTGTTGCAAAGTCTTATTGAGGTTACATTGTGGGGGCTTAAGTACAAATACACACAGCAATGATATTTTTTTTTTTTTATGACGTTGAAGTCCGACGATAATAATAATTCCACTTTACACATAGAGATTAGCAAAGGACTTATATTGACAATAAATTATGTCAGTAATGCAAAGTCAATGTAAATTTTGCAATTATTAAATTAATAAGAATGAATGGATTTCATTTATATTAAACCCACATTTTTGACGAATAAGCCAACCAAAGAAACATACCACATTATATTATATTATATTATGTAGTGTTAGAGAGCTTTCATCGTAATAATTTCATTCTCATTCAGAATAACGAAAAGTATTGTACAGTAGGACAAAGTACTCGGAAATTGTTTTGTGGTTTTCAGTGATTTCGTCCTTCAAGCGGTCCCATAACTCTATGTAGTAGTCTATGTTGATGGTCTTTCCTTTCACAAATTATACCTTTTCACAAGGTAGTCAATAAAAATTATTCCATGCGCAGTTCTAACTCGATCCCATTCCAATGTGTGCCTCGCAGTGATACTCCCTCTGGCTAACTCAACGACTTTGTACTTGGCAGTTTACTGAGAAACCTAATTTAAAACAGGAGTGCACATATTTCAGAACGATTTTCGAGTTTTATTATCTTCTAAATCCGTCATAATCCAACATATTTTATGTACAATGAGCAATAATTTTAACGAAACATTGCAATGTGAAGTCTAGGAATTTTTAAATATAAACAAAATTTTCTACAATTTTAATATCGTATATTTTCACAAAGTATCATTTATTATCGGTGGAAATCTATAAATTCACCAAATGTTTGTATATTATATTTATGTATGTGTAATCACTGTGAATCACTGAAGTACAAACATTAAATAAAGTTCTTTATTTTTCGTTTTTGACTCAACGCCTGAAACCTAAAAAATACTTTACTATCGGAATTTTTTAAATCTCTACATGAAAAAAATATTTGTTTTAAAATTTTTAATTACACTTCACAAATGCTACACTTTGTGGTTAATAAGTTGCGCTTATTTGCCGAAAAATATTCACCGAATTTTATTTATGTCTAATTATATACATTTTGCGAATCTTTCACTGGTAAAAAACACGCGAATGTTTGTGTAGATTTATCATTACTCTTTAAAATAATGAGATATAAATTTTAATTTGTAAATAATAAAAAAAAAAAAACAAGTAAACAGTAAAAGTATTATACATAAGCGTGTGTAAAGGCATTTGTTTAAAAAAGGGGGTTTTAATAGACTAGAGATGGCAATACCCATCCCATCGCATCAAGATTTAAATAAAGATTTGCATTCCAAGAAAATAATTTGTACAAACAAATATTGTTTATATGTGTATATTGTACACAAAAWTTTTTTTTTTTTGAAAACTGAAGAATTCTCCTGAATTGTTACAATTTGTTTTTAAGCAAATGGGAATATCTGTCGGCTATTTTTTTAAGATGTGAGGTTTTCAATGTGGCAATTCTTCTTCATTTATACATAGTTTGATTTGCTATTTCATAATGACAAATTTGAAAAGATTAAATATACGAGAATGCACCGTGGTCTATTGTGTCCTCTCATAAATCACCAAAACTCCCTTAGCTCCAGCATACTGATAAAGTCCAACATACTACGTGGTGCTAGCGAACCGAAGTGATCTGTATTTGCAAACATGGATTTAAGAGCTATTAAGCTGCGTCTGCAGACTGTTATGCATTCAATTATTGGATGTTCTGGTGTTGCAGGCAAGAAGCTAGGTCCATGTTGTATAAGTTCTCCTTCTTTCTTACGGAGCAGGTCCTTTATGGTATGGGGACCCACCGCGATGAAGGGTTTAGCTCCTACCATGTCAGTGGATGCTATAGAGCGGGCGAGCTCATCAGGTAGATCGTTCATCTCTATACCTTTATGACTGGGCACCAAGTACACCTCGCACTTGGTTACGTTTTGCTATTCCGGAACAGTGTTTCCAAATTGCATATTTATTTCCGAAATAACGGCTCTTGGCTGTGTTTAATATTCGGTGGATGTATCAGTATAGTCAATGATTCGAACAACTATGGATCGTTTTCGCAACACGTTTACTCTAGTGGAAAATGCGCATCCTCTGAGACGCATGCTGTGGAACAGGTTATCGAGGATGACCCGATGGCTCCAACTATTCGAACTGTGTCCATCCGCTTTATGGAAGATTTTGCGAAAGAACTTTGGTTTGTGAACGTACAACGTCAAACGCGATGGATCCAAAATGAGATAGCTACGAATCTAGAAATTTTCTTTTAGGGATGAAGCTCACTTTTGGTTACGTTAGTATGCAAAATTATCTCATATAGAGCGATAATAACCCACCAGCTATTTTTGAGACGCCTAACATTCTAAAAAAGTCACTGTTTCGTGTGATCTATGAATAAAGGGAATCATTTGTCCATATTGCTTTAGAAATGTCGGTCATGATGTTACAGACAATGAGAAACGCTAAAAAGATTGATTAATAACATTTACGATGACCTTTGTTTCTGACAAGACGACATAACATGTCAAACATTAAACGAAACAAGCAATTTAGTGAAGGAAACGTTTCGTATGCGCATCATCTCCCGCCGTGAGTTTGTGGCGTGGGCTACAAGATCGCTTTAACAATGTTAGACTATTTTTTGTGGTGTTAAGTGAAGTCGCTATTACGTTTTTCAACACTACGTTGAAATTCAGTATTATCGCGATCAATTCAACACATCAACAAATTTTCGTTTGTCAAACTTCAACTTTTTCTGTGGTAATACGGTTTTCAACCCTGTGATAGTTGAGTTGACTGGGATATGATAAAACTTCAACGGCTACCAAGCATTTTTCAACTCACCTATATATTTGTTGTTTTGTTCGGAATGTTGTCAAACTTCTTTTGAAGTAATTTTTGTCTATGGCAATACTCGTACGATGTGTCAGTATGGTTGACAAGCATATCAAATAATTACAACTGGTACCAAGCAGTTGAGTTGAACACTACTGCTTTTATTTAGTAATAATATTTATAGAAAAAGGAAAACGGAATAAAAATAAAATTAATTAATGATTAATAATTAATAATATTTCCATAAGCAATAACTTAATTGCATTGTTTGGTTTTTTTCTTTAAAAATCTTCACCTCTTGAGTTATGTCTCGAATTATCATATTCTATCTTGCCAACTCTCATAAAACTTCGACTGAAAACAGTTGATGTACGTTATACAAAAAAGTTGAAAAGTTGTTCTAAAGTTCAATTATTCTAATTTCAACTTGCGTGGATTGAAAGCAATATATAACCGGTTGTTATCAATAGGAAAATTCATTTGACTAAATAAACTATATACTTGAAAATTTTTCGAATAGTTTTATTAAAGAGATATACATTTTGGCAATATGTAAGTGACGAAGCATTTTTCAGTGCAATTAAATAATTTATTTGTGAGCAAATGAGCGAATTAATGACAATGCAAATGAAGTGTGATATTGCCAAGTGTCTGGTGTTTGTTTTTTCCTTAAAGTGTTTCTGTACGATATCTGTGATTGCTTTCATAAGGCTGAGAATTCCTTAAAACATAATATTGCACTTAAAATTAAATTTGAAAACAGACTTGTTTTATTAAACATTTCCGCAAGATAAGCAATCAAACTGTGTATCTGCTGGCATTCATTAATTTGAAATATTTTCAAAATTATTTCAATTTATTTTTAATAAACCTTAAAATAGCATTCGAGAGATTATTTTTAGCTTGCAAGTTTTGGTGATATTTGTGTTTAAAAATGAAATCAAAATGTGAAAATTGCCCACAAGTCTTCTAATCGCTTTTATATTCAGAATTTGGAAAACATAAATTAGAAAACAAAATTTTCATTGCCAACACGGCACATCAGATATCTGTCTTCTTCTTTATTGGCGTGGAGACCGCTTATGCGTTTATAGCCAACAGATATCTGTCTAGAGACTAAAAATATAGTTTTGAAAGTCATGGCTGTCATTAGTCGGTCAGTTAGTCTCATAATTTAAAAGGGGTATCGACCTTGAATATTCCATAAAACTTTCTTTCTCTTTTCAAACCAACAAAAAGTTATTTTTTCTTAAATAAATTTATTAATATAAATAATTTTGCATGAATCATAGATTTTTTGTTTCCATTTTTTTTTTAACTCATAATTAAAAAATTTTCCCTCGATTTAGTTCTGTCGCATGCAATGCAATAAATTTGTTCCGCCTTAATTTAGTTATAAATGCTCCAATTCTTTAGTTTGAGAAATTGCGAAAGAATGGCTGAAGCACCATAGAGATATGTAGGTATTTGTATTTGGTCACTAAAAAGGTGTAAATAGCGACAAATTATACAACTGAGAATACACTGGCAAAGTTGCAGGGGAAAATATCACAAGTGCAGTGCCACAAAGAATATACATTTTAATATGTCATGAATATAATATGAAATTGAGTAAAATTATATTAAGTGAGGTATATTTATAAATAAAATTGCACACTTCAACATTCGAGAAAATTCACATCCGTTGTGTGAAAGCAAGGCGGATTGTCGGGGCGTATGTGGAACATTTTATTTTATTTTGCAGTGCTTACAAAAATATGCGTGCGTTAAAGTCGGAATATCTATGTCGAGCAAATTACAAAAATGCTATTTGTTTCATTGTGAAAATACGGAATTAAATGCAAATTAATTTTAAGTTATTTCTGAAATTTCTTGAAGTAGTGAATTATTGTTATATAATACATGCGCTCGCTTTGAATATCTTAAATAAATATAGAAGATTAGCATAATAACTGTAATATACTTGGCTGAGACCATCAGTACTGTTAAATGGAAACCATTACATTTATTTTGGAATTTCTATCGTTCATCGTATTTTTTTGATCAGCTTAGCTTTTTACAAAAAGACTTATCTGAATCTTTTTGAGGAAGCGCTCATCCAGAGGTCGCACTTGCACTATTATATATGCAGTCCTTTGTAAACCAATAGAAATAGAACACTGTGTGTCAAAAATAAACTTGCACAGGCGTTTAATTGCTCCCACCAGTTTGGCGGGATATCGCCGGGAAATATGAGCTCCCAAGCCTTTAAGCCTTTGCTTCTCATCTTCTTCATCCCAGCTTTCTGTCTTCTTGGTAAGATTGTCAACCTTACTGGATGGACGCAGGGAGTGAAAAATCCTGTTAAAACCTCCAAATCTAGTGAAAGGCTAGCATTACTGAGGGCAAAGGGCTCACAAATCACCCACGCTCACCAAAGCGCTGGCCGAATTCGCCATTTACCCAGCGATCCAATAGTAAAACACGAGGATAGGAGCGCTTCCTTGCCACCTCATCAGCTTAACAGTTAGCTGCGACTCCGTTGTAGTCTCACACCCATACTAGTCTTATAACACAGTGACTCATGCAGTTTTTAACGAGACTGGACGATAGACATTCTTTAACCTTAAACTTAACCAGTAGTATCGCAGTTCTGCTATCAGAGTGGATAGTCACATCTTTAAAGGAGGCTACTCTTCAGGGCACTATCTACTGCTATCTCGACCCTCATGTTTTGAGTCATACGTGATGGAGCTCACTGACTCTATTCTCCAACAGGTTTTATCCACCCACAGAGAAGGTTTGGCACCTCTATGATCCAAAAGATCGTATGTTCAGATATGTCTTCACTTAGAAAAGTCTGGTAGCAACTTTCAGAGCAAAACATTTCCTGGCGATATCTATGCTGTCTATATACAAAATCCATAATAACCGGAACATAGGGCACCGCGCATGCCGAAAATCGCCATTCGTTGAAAATGGCGGCGGTTTGAAAAAAAGTTATGAAATTTTACCCTTTTTTTGACAGTAATAGTAGAAAAAAATAGGAAGATTTCAAAAAAAATTGTTTAATAAAATCTTCCAAAACGCGATAGCGAATAACGTTAAAAATGTTCTCTCCAAATCGGTACTAGTCATCTTCAAAACTTTTCCTTTTAGAGTGTAAACCCTTATGAAACACACCATTCTGAGAAAAACGCGTTTATAGATTGTCTCGTTGCATTCCTCACTCTGTTCTCTTTCGACAAGAAACGCTGCAGCGACCGTAATAATTTGCATTTAGATTCGAAAATTTGAGAGAACGTTTAATACATAATGCAACAAAAAAATAGTTTTTACAAAATTTCACGCTGAGCCGATCCCCTAAGTTGTTCCAAGGCTTACTATAATCTCGTCTAATTTTTGAAGCACCACGACAGTCATTTTGATAAAAGTTAATGTCAAGCCGATTTAAACAAAAAAAAAAAAAAAAAAAAAAATGTCCTAAAATCACAGTTGAATTACGTTTAACGATTAAATATATTTACGTTGTAGAAGCAACTAATTTAAACAGAAATTTAATGAACTCAGCAACAATTTAGATCAAATATGCTGTTTCTCAAATATATTTGGAAATCCGAACTGACTGCTGTTTGTCTCCTCGCTTTTACTGAATTAATGCAATTGAACGGATTCAGGTGAAATACGCCCACATGGAATTGGAGCGTGATATTAAACTGCCAGCGTGGTGTTGTTGTCAATTTTTCTTCAATTTAAGTGCTCTACATTGTTTTCAAAAGAAAAAAATGCGAAAACGAAAATTGGCAAAGCTCAGGGGATCGTAAAAAATATTTGTACTCACATGTAATATAAGATATATATATACATAATATCTGTGTCGCTTTTACCGCTTATACATTTTATTTTATTTCGGTAATGCGCATCAGTATTTTTGCGTGTGAATCGTTTTATTTATTTGTTAATTTTGCTTTTTTATATAATATATAT
>NW_017534407.1:434947-446576 GCF_001853355.1 Bactrocera latifrons
TATTCTTAAACTAATTTATCATTATGCGTACCGTTTTCGCATTGTCAGCTTTCGGTATTGTAATTTTCCCAAAATTGCAGTTTTTCAAAAGTGGCTCTCAATTTTTTTCTCGACAATTAGCGCTTTCTCTTCCCCTTTCCCCACCATAAATTGCTTACAATATCATTTACTAACTATATTGTGACAAAAAGGTACCGGGAAATTGCAATTAAAACGCAGAACATTTAATTATTCATCAATATTTATTTTTTCGCCTTAAAAGTAATCCCCTCCAAAGAAATCAGCTCCTTCAGGGTTCCACGGAGCTGCAATTCAGTTTGGAGAACAATAAAAAATCACACGGAACCAAATGCGGTGAATACGGTGATTGATCGGTGGTGTTTATTGCGTTGCTGGCTTTAAATTCGGTCAGAATCGTGGCTTGATGTGATGTTGCTTATCATCGTGTAAAGTCCATAAATTCTTCTACTACAATTCTGGCCGACGGATATTCTCAGGCAAACGCCTCAATACGGCCAAATGAACCCCTTATTAACCGTCTGTTCCTCCGGAACAAATTCATGATGAACCAAATCACGAATGTCGAAAAAACAATGAGCACTAATGAGAAATTTGAGCGTGGTTTTTTGGTTTCGTCTCATTTTTTCCCCTCCATTCCGATGATTATTGACTTGTTAGCATGTCATATTCATAAACCCATGTCTCATAGACAGTTATAATGCTCTCCATGGATATGGGATCGAAACTCGGACAATTAAGCATTAAAAAGGGACCTGTTTGCCGTACTATATTTGAAAAAAAAAAAATCAGCTTCATAGGGATGAGTCGTGTAAGAACGCGTTTCAAACGCAAATATTCACCAAAATCAATCGAGCGGACTCGCGAGAGATGTTGAGCTCTCTTACCATTTCTATAATATTTGACTGACGATTTTCAATCGCCGTGTCCTTCTATTTTTCGATTAGAAATACAAAACTTAAGACACATTCTTTGCTGGATATTTTTATCCATTTTAAAAATCGCAACGCACTACTGAGGTGTTCAGATGGTTCACATCTTTGGCTTAGTAATTAAGGACAATCGAACTTAACAAAATACATTTTATTTATACCTTGAACAGGGTATACTAAGTTTGTCACGAAGTTTGCAACACCCAGCAGGAAGTGTCGGAGACCCCTTAAAGTATATATATAAATGATCAGTACGTTGAGCTGAGTCGATTTAGCCATGTCCGTCTGTCTGTCCATCTGTCTTTATATATACAAAATAGTCCCTCAGTTTTAAAAATTTCTCTTAAAGAAGCTGCTCATTTGTCGGAACTGCCGATATCGGACCACTATAGTATATAGCTGCCATACAAACTGAACGATCGGAATCAAGTTCTTGTATGGAAAACTTTTTCATTTGGCAAGATATATTCACGAAATTTGGTATAAGTCATTATTCATAGTAATAATGTAATATCGGAAGAAATTGTTCAAATCGGCTTACTATAGCATATAGCTTCCATATAAACTGAACACATATGTAGTTACTCAAAGAAATGCACCTGTGAAGGGTATATTAGCTTCGGTGCAGCCGAATTTAACGTTTTTTCTTGTTTAATATCATTTACCCGCTGAATTTAAAATATAATTTCCGTGTACTTGTAAGTCATAATGTATGTATACTCTTATTGTTTATTGTCACCATTTCGCCGCTATTAATAATACCTTTTTGAGTGCACTAAGTGTGCTTGCGGTACCTGAAGGTCATCATATCTTCCGACAAAAATAAAAACACGTTCCAACACTCAGCATTAGATACGTATGGGTCGTCAACGCTATTAGGCGGCATTATTGGCTGAACAAATGTATTTTTTATATAAAAGTTGCATTTGAAATTTCGCCCTTGCGGTATGTGGCAAGCAACTTTCTATTGTACAACCCAACATCTCCCGCCGAAACAATTATCGCAACACCCTCCAAGCATTGTCACCTGTCATTGTCATACCGCATTTGTGTGTTCTTGATTAATAAATTATCGCTCGTTTCTTTCGTCCTACGTGCAACAAAAAATACAACGTGTTTTGCTTTTAATTGCAAACAATAAAAGATTTTACAWTTGTCGTAAGTTTTATTTACCTTTTGTGGACATAAGTGTAAACTCAAGTAAAAAAAAAAAACAAATGGCATGCCAAAAAAGGAAATAAATTCTAGTACTACAAGTGTACAACTTGCTTATTGATATTTTGTATTGCAAAGTGACAATCGTACAAAATATCAGCCTCAATGACAAAGACTTGGTAGAACTATTTTCCACATAGATGGTGAAAAGCTGTGTACAGCTATGACTAAATAGAAGCCTCAGACTGCGTAGAAGGTGATGAACTCTTTGTTCACACAGATCTACAATAATTTCCTTTGCCTGCAAAATGTATACTCAATGCTCCGTATAAACATTCCATGATCTTTAGATTTATTTTTCAGTGACTCTCTTTTCTGATTTCTCAAGAAAAAGCTCACTTATGCGTTATTTAATTATTAATACTTGTATAAGATATTTAAAATAATTAAGTATTATGAGTATATGTAATTATAAATATCTTTCGGGGTTGTGCATGCCGAGGTTATTCATATTTGCAAGTCTCTTTTCAAAAACGAAGCGATAAACTGGAAATCGGTTTCTTTATTCCTTTCAAGCGTGCAGGTGCGTCAAATAATATTATAGTGCAGACCTATTTCTAGATGATCATGATTTTCCACGTAAGTTCCCCGTTATATTCTTCTTCTCAGTTTTCTTTCATTGGGAGTGGTTTTTTCGAGGCGGATCCCAAACCCACCGCACAACCCTATGTAGGGGATATTTCGCCTTCTCACTTTAGCTCGCCATCAAACGGATGTCTTATACTACCCAGAGGATACTTAGTCAAAGACCGGAAGTCATGAGCTGCTTGAGTCATATATTATATAAAATAATCGTTTCTGGCCACTCCCAAATGAATGGCGATTAGAGAACTTTCCTCACTTCCGTGAACTTCTACACATGACTCCATCCTCCTCCCCGTTATATTGGTCTGTAAATATTATTCCTGGACCTATTTATGAAATTCTTAATTTTAGTGTTATCTTATTTGAGCCATATCATCTTCGCTATCTTGCATTTGGTTGTAAGTTGGTGCCGATGTAAATATCTGTTCTTAGTCATTTGTTCAAATTGCATATTTCACTCCTTCCTGATCGTTCCTAACAGGCACGGTATTGTAAGGGTCTCAGACTCGTTCTTGATATAACGGCTGAATTGTGACGAGTGTCCAGTCCTTGACCGCATAAAAATCCGGGTCCGCTTACTTAGACCAGACTCTCGTTGAAAAGGGCATCAGACTCATCTAGAGGGTTGCCTGATATTGCCAACTCGTTGTCACAAACATTGCCATGATCAGCAATCCTTGTTATAGAGTTCCCAGAGAGTTTACCTTCTTCAATAACTCACTACGCTGGGTGGTGTCGTCAAGGCTAGCAAACCCGGCTGGCTATCCATGTATTATATGATTGCTTTCTGCAATGTATCATAGCTATTCGGTAGAATACCACAGTTCTTCGCATAGCTAGTACTTCCACTTTGAAGATGCTGTCTGACTTTGGTAGGCGAATAGAGAGAAAGATATCAAGATCATTGGAGCAAACACCCGCCTCTATTCCTTAGTTCTTTTTGGGCTTGTCGGAATAAAAAGTGGTTGTTTCATCCTCCCCTACTAGGTTAACTATGTAAATATAAACTTATTTTTGTAGAAATACCTTCACATCAGGAAACCAAATACGATTGAATTAAAGTACAGTGAAAAAAGAGACCCGATCCATTTTAGACCAGTACGTAGTTTGAGTTCGAATAGAGTTACTTCGGTCGAATGGCTTGTTGTCCACCACCGCGAAGGACGAAACGGTCTGATAGTGAACAAAAACAAGACGAAATTTCTCCTGTCTTCAATTAAACAGTCGTCGCACTAGCGACTTGACTCCTACGTCACTGTTGACAGTCATAACTGCGTAGTCGTAGATAATTTCGTCTATCTTGGGACTGACATTAACACCAACAACAACGTCAGCGTCGAAATCTAACGCAGATAATAACTCTTGCCAACAGGTGCTACTTTGGACTAAGTAGGCAACTGAGAAGTGAAGTCCTCTCTCGACGAACATATACCATTCCATTCGTTCTCTCCGTAATGCTATATTGTGTAGAGGCATGTACGATAACAACATCTGATGAGTCGACGTTGCAAGTTTTCGAAAGAAAGGTTCTGCGCAAGTTTTATGGTCCTTTGCGCATTGGCAATGACGAATACCTAGTCGATGTAACGATAAACTGTACGAGATGTACGACGACATTGATATAGTTCAGCGAAGTAAGAGATGTCGTCCGAATGAATAAAAACACTCTGGCTCTGAGTTTTTTATTTGATGAGATATCTTCACGAAATTAGGCAAGGATTTTTTTTAAAGGTAGCGGTACAAACTTCGAAGAAATCGTGCCAATCGGATTAGTATAACATATAACTGGCATACAAAATAACCGATCAAAATGACGTGCTTGTATGAAAACTAGTATTCTAGCTTCGGTGCAACTGAACACTTAGCTGCTGTCAGAACTTTTCAAGTGGTCACACATAAGTTCAAAACAATAAAAATGGCAGCATTTCTAAAGTCTCGTACAAAATTTATTTATGATATTTATTCACGTAGGTACGTACCGCCGATTATGCCAAACTAAAAATGTGTGTAATTCAAATAATTTTCAAATATTTTTGCTTAATGCTTAAAAATATGAGCACACACGCAATGTCAGTGAATTTTCAAAGCGAAATTTTTGGCTTAAAATGTTGCTTTAATTATTTGCTGTTTGCTTTAACGCTTCATGTAAGTAAAAATAAGTAAGGTATATGGATGTGATGTATGTATGTAAGTGAAATTTGTGTACGCGCTGGCAGTTCTTCTAAATTTCATAAACTGATTTCGCGCGTCGCGCGGCTGCTGTCGTGTCGTGTGCACTGCAAACACAACGTCGGTCAAGCGGCTGGGCGCGGTGGCAGGTGGCGCTCTTGTGGAATATGCGTGTTTCACGACGTGAGTGCATGCCGAAGCGTGCCGCGGGGTTTAGATGGATTTTAATGGCGGCTTGTCAGACTGTTTTTTTTTTTTGCAGTCATAGTACATGCATTAAGAATTTGGTCTCTTCGCTCACATTCATAATATTGCGTATAGAAAATTACGCAAAATTTCGCTTCCCCCGGGCACCCCATCTACTACGCCATCTACGATACTGTTTCATTGTGTACTCATATGTTAGGGAAAACGTTGAAATGTTGCCAATTCTTTTGGGCTGTCTTTATATTGTATATGTATGTTTGTGTGTATGTACATTAATAAAACTTATGTTATTTCACTAACAATTGGGCAATGTGCAGCCGCAATATTTTCGAAAGCCTTTCACGCATACAGAAATGCATGTGAAAAATTGCTTCTACTCATGTGTCTTCTAACTCACACCTCAGCCGCGTATAAATAATTCAAAATAGTCGCATCATTTGTTTATGCTAAAATATTTCGAACACGTAAATGCCAATAATTGCACCGTTATGAGTTTTTGCCAATGAAATTTTTCAAAATTTCATCTATGAATTCATTCATYCATTCATACATACAAACATAATTCCGTTAATTAATCCGTTAATACTTCTGTCACAGAAGCTGTCGTGTCCTTGGTTACAATTTCTATTGAACGCTGCGCTCAACGCCAACCATGTGGCCACGGTGATGCGCCAACCCAAATCAAAGTTTCCAATAATTCATATTATTTTTATAGCATATGTTTCCTGTTTTTACTCGGCAGCAAACATAAACAAATGCTGTATGTACGATGTGTGAGTGTGCGGACATTTTTGGCACAGAATTTGCGTGAATTAATGCTTTTTGTGGAACCCCCGCTGCCAGCCACCGTGTGTTGGTAAGGATGAATGTTCTAAAGTGGCTGCCAACCGCCAGTGGCGTCCGCGCAATTGACAGTCGTTTGTTTGGCTTTACGTCTGACTGTCCATCAGCGCTGCTGACGAGCTGCTCCAATTACTGGCGCGCCACTTGCGCGTTTCTTGGCGTTTGCGCGTTCTTTGCTCTATTGGAAACTAAAGATTTCAACAGATTCGGCACTATCTTTGTGCTCCAATACTTTGTGTACCGTCGACCAGGCCATATGGTTGGCTTGCACGTGGCTGTGTGTGCACTTTGCTTCAGCGAAAATGCTTCAAAAATAAATCCATACATTAAAAGCACAACGCTCCTCAACACAATTCAAAAATCTCCTTACAGTGGTGTGGTAGTGGTTGATATGCGGAAAAAAATTTAAATCATACTGAAAAAATAAAAAAATTTATTTTAAAAAATCTTCATATATCTTGAGACGAAATAGTTGGGGTATCAACTTTTGAATTCAATATTTTCTTTTCCCAATTCCTGCAACTAGATAAGGTTATGGTGAATAGCAGAAATCTTCCAACACTTAGCTTTGCATGGAAATGGTGATTTATTTTGAAGTTCCCTAATTTTTTTTTTTTTTAAGAAAAAACAAAGAAACTTCAGAATCAATGGATAATGTTTATTATATATCGAAAGAACCTTCTTTGACCTTTATTTTTTTGAAAACTATCTCTTTCAAATGTTTTCCGCGGCTACCTTTAGATGGTAGATCCGTTGAGTCCAATTTCCGATAAATTATTTGAGCATTTCGAGTGGTAACTGGCGAATCACACTCATGTTGTTTTGCTCCAAGTTATGAATCGAACTTACATATCCCCACAGGAAGAAGTCTAACAGTGCGATATCACACGATCTTGGTGGCCAATCGACCGGCTCCTTTTATTAATTTATCACGAGCTTGAATTTCAAACATCATATAGTCGGTTATCTTGGCGCAATAACGGTTGTTGTTGTTGTACCGGCAAAATTCTCACTGGTTGATAGTCCTTGACTGGATGAAAAATCCGGGTCTGTTCCGTTTACGTATACCAAACACAATTCTGTTGTTTCTTCTAAATAAAAGTGCACAACTCAGCCGAAAGCCTTTGATGCTAGCGCTGCGTACTTTAGTTTATTTAATAATTTGTTTATTATGTAAGCTTTAATAAAATAAAATAAAAAAATTTCTTCAGATTGTTCTGCTTGTTTTCATAACGATTGAGCCAAAAATGGGCCTCATCACTGAACGAAGTTTGTTTGAAAACGTCAGAGCTTCTTGGAACTTTTCCGAAGTCGATAGAACGAAGCAATGTCGCTTGAGAAGGTCGAGCAGTTTCAGTGTTTGCTCAACCTGTTTAAGATCTCGACGAAAAATGCTCCAAGCCGTTTCATTCGTCAGTCCGAGTTGTTGCGAACGGCGTCGAATCGACTCTCCATGGTTAGTCAGTCAGTCGGGGAAATATGTTCAGGTATTCTTGCTGAATGTTAAAGGCTTCGTTGAAATTTCAAACTTTGGAATAGGTCAAATTCAGAAGCTGTTATGCCATTTTCACAGTTTGTTATTTATATTTAGAATCGAACCTATAAATTCTTTCCCTACTGCCGGCACAAAAACAACATCAGTCTCCTGGATTTCAACTTGTCTCGTCTTCCTGATCATTTATATATTCATATATGACAATAATTATTTTTTAATAGTCGCTCTGAATTATTCAAAGTAGGGGTTTAAAATGATCGACTGAGTCAAATTTGTTGGTTTATACAATTAACGTCAATCTCTCAACACTGTGCGACACGCATTCTTCTCACTCAAGCCTTACACACATTCGTACATAATAAACACTTATAAAAGAGCACATATGCAGTTTCTGTTTCTGTTTCAGCTGATCGGAAAATTCATTAGCGACTCGCTCAGAAAGTCCATGCAAGCTGAGAGAAGTAGAATTTCCCTTACGCTCACTATCGCGATGGCAACTCAGCCACTCGCTTATAACATTTCGAACAACGCGAATGCGCTAGTGTGTGTGTGTGAGTGCTTGCGCTGTTTTAATATTGAAACTTTTCGAAAAAAAACACAACGTTTCAAAATTGGAATTTTCTTACTCATACACGGCCACAGTTCATATTTTGACTCGACCAAGTTAAAAGCGTTTTTTTGAAGAATCTCGAAATTGCAGTCGGAAAAGCGAAAAGCAAGAAGCAAAAAGTGTATCGGCGGCAATTATACACACGGCACACATTTTGGTTTCGAAGCAGCTAAATTGTATTGAGAAACGGCCGATTTTCAACTGAATCGTACAGCTGAAGTTCAGTCGGTCAATCGGCGTGCACGGAAATACATTTGGTACATTCATTGGCATTCACTAGGCGGTGAAACGGTTTCGAAAGTCTACACGTATTACAAACGCTCTCGCTTTTTTGACACACACTGTCACTGCCATTTACAACACAACGGTTTTAACGCGCGTAACGGACGGTTTATTTATTTTCGCTTGATTAATTGCTAGGGATTTAAGTTTCGAAACATTGAAAAGAAGTGTTAGCGGTAAAAAAAAAAAAAATAAATATGGCCGACGTGGAAATTATGCAAACCGTTTCGGAAACGAAGAAAACGAAGAAAGTTAAGAAAACAACAAAACGACGCGAATCTGAAGTTCAAATAACCGAAGTTGAACAAACCGATCAAAATGAGGAGAAGGGGTATGTGTCGTGTCGTCTTGTTTTGTGGCACAAGTGCATATGCCAACGAAATTGTCGAATGAGAGTGAAACCATTTTTGGAAGATTTGGAGTTTTTTTGTTGTTCTGAAGTGGTTTTATTTTACAACTTGATTGGAGACACTGCAACGATTTGTAGTATTTACGCGATCTTGAGTAGTTAATAAACCGGTGACTTTTACTGAGAGAGTTTAGATATAAAGTGGTATTTTTTTAGATTAAATTAGATTTTTTTTTTATACATGAACTGGTCCTTCAGTTTCTGAGATATCGAACTCAAATTTGACACTTTCCAAAAAACTGATTGTTCAAAACCATGTCGGTGTAAGGAAAATTTTTTTAATTGACAAGCTATCTTCACGAAATTTGGCATGAGTTATTGTCTAAGATATCGTTATAAGCACTAAAGAAATCCTGCAGATCGCACCACTGTAGCATATAGCTGCCATATAAACTGAGCGATCAAATTCCTGTCTTTGTATGAGTAACTCTTTTATTTGTTAAGATATCTTGATGAAATTTTTTATGGTATATTGACAAAGACAAAGGTACAATCCCTGAATAAATTGTTCAGATCGGACAGCTATAGCATATAGCTGCCATACAACGTGACTGATCAACAGTAAGTTCTTGCATGGAAACCTTTTTGCTTGACAAAATATCTGCACACGGTGACGTTACAATATCCGAAAGATATCTAAAGATTGGATGACTATAGCATATAGCTGCCATACAAACTGAACGATCAAAATCGAGGTCTCGTATGGTATTTGTATTTTTGAAAGATAATATAGCTTCGATTCGACAAGAGTTAAGACTGTCTCTTATACACATCTAGATGTGTATAAGAGACAGGTTCCATTGAGTCTAATCAATATATTCTTCAATAACATAATTTGCTAGAAATATTTTTAATACTATAATACTTAAAATGCATTTGGAAGCTCCAAAATGCGAGTTATTTTTAAGTGTCTAATATCCATGCTGTTGTCCAGTAGATTTATTGCCAATAAGTTTTCATGACTTGAAAGTCTATCTAGGTTTCTTCGATAGACTTTGCTGATTTCGTCCTTAAAAAGGTAGATTTAAGTCTATAGGGACTTCAAAGTTGCTTATAGTATATCAAAAAAGATAAAAATATTCAAAGTAGTTCGATTTTAAGATAGCTTCCTTCGTATAATTTCAAATGTTAAAAGCGATTTTTTTTATTTTGATTTTTTTTTAATACTCTTTTTTGTGATTTTTTTTTTATAAACTTTAGATAATTTTTTCTCAATTTTTTAATTTATGTCTTTAATATTTAAATTTTTTAATTATTTTTATATTCAAATTTTTTTAATACTCACTTTTAATACTCACTTTCTTTATCAAAAATTTTTTTTTTTCTGTTCTATAATTATATAATATACATTGCGGTTTTTATGCAGACAAGCAAAAAAATTACATAGGCGCTTATTTCGCAAAGTAGCAAACGCTTGCCTCATGGAAAAATCTTAACGAAAAATAAACTCAGCGAGAGTATAAACAAATGCTGTTTTCAGCTAAAACCGAATTATTAATGAGTTTTTAATAAAAAGCAATAAATTCTGAAATAGCCGCAAGTTTTAGGGAAATATTGCTCACCAACATAGGCGTAAAAGTTCACAGAACTWAACAGAACAGAACAACGTAAGCTACATATGTATATTATACAAACATACATACATACAAATGTACATGTAATATATAGAGTATGTAACTGCAAAGCAATCGCAGACTTTTGTGTTGCTATAAGAAACTGCAGGCGTTTACTTGGGTCAAGAACTAGCACAAAATACACGTAAAAATTTATATGAAAATAACCGAAAGACTTGAAGCATTTGAAAAATACTCGAGCCTATGCATTTGGCACAAACAAAACGACACATGTACTCCCTTACTCCTTGATTTACGCAAAAGGTACAACAAACAAGCTTATATAAGTGTAATTTACAACAAAAACAAAAACAACAAAGCACATTTAACAAACAAAGGACTATTTCCAAGGCAAACAAAAAAAAAAAAAAAAAAAAAAAAAAAAAAAAAAAAAAAAAAAAAAATGAAAACATGAAGCAGTGTTTCTATTGGGTGCACACTTTACCAAAATACAAATACAGCAAACACTTGTTGTCACATACAACAAAATTGAATATTTTTGAACTTTAACTGCAAGAATTGTTCTGAAAAATGTTACACTGCACAAAACTACTTAGCTTACAAACAAATTTGGTAACTCCACTAAACACAAAAGGTTAACAAAATACTCAAATATACTCCAATAAATACACACACATACAGTTACAACATGCATATCATGCATTAAGTGAGAAGTTTTATGATACAAACAACAAAAGTGCATTACAAACTCACAAATAAGCATACATTTTACACAACAGTACATTTAACTAACGCGTAACCGCTGGGCATTCGTTTTTAACATTCCCGAAAATTTGTTTCCCTTTTCAGTTGATTTTCAGTGGGGAATACACGAAGGCCATGGACAAGGATTGGCACTCGGGCCACTTCTGCTGCTGGCAGTGCGATGAGAGTCTAACTGGACAGCGCTACGTCATACGCGACGATCATCCTTACTGCATCAAGTGCTACGAGAATGTGTTCGCCAACACGTGCGAAGAGTGCAACAAGATCATCGGAATCGATTCCAAGGTAAAATTTTATATTAAAAAACAAAATGAGTAACGAAATTAGACTTCAAAATTAGTACAAACAAAGGAAACGGCAATAAAGAATAAGAAGAATTAACGTCTTATTGGGTTGGGTTTCCACGCCTTTCTTCAACAATTTTTTTCGCACATAAAAATTATTTTATTCGTTTTTTTTGTTACAAATACACTTTATTTATTATTATATATTTATTTTTGGCAGACTTTCTTACAAAAAAACAAA
>NW_017534407.1:446672-457346 GCF_001853355.1 Bactrocera latifrons
AAAAAAATTTCGCGATATTTTTTTTTTCAAATAGTTGTAATCGAAAAAAAAATCTTTCCTTCAAGTCTTTAAAATTTTATCTCACAGACCTGTGTAAAGTTTCATGAAGATCAGTTGAGCAGTTCTGGAGAAATCTTGCCAACCGACTTCAAAGACACTGTTTTCAGAAAAACGCGTTAAAAGACGACGCACTTAGCCTAGCTAGCCTCGCGCGCACAAGTTATCAAGGCTGAATCTCCAAAACTATTTCGCGGGCCAACTTGAAAAGATAAGACAGTATTCTACAGATATAGAATTTAATAAGACAATGGAAAAAAAATTGATTTTTAAGACACGTAAACCCCTTAATAGAAGCCGAGATACTAACTAGTTCATATTTTACTTTTAGGCGACGGTTTGGTTTCAAGGTGATTTCATGTTTTGAGTTAATGCTACTGTGATAAAATAGCAAGGTGACAATGTTATTCGAAACTACCGACTATCAAGAAGACAAGTAATTATTTTTTTTATTTTGGTAGGACTGACTATAATAATTCCCAAATGACTCTGTGTCCAAAAAAAAAAAGCTTAATTTTTCGATTTTTACAAAGGTTAATTTTGCTGAGTAAAGAACTTGTTTTTAATTTTATTTACCGAGAGAATATTCTTGTACGGACACGCTCAAAATGTAGGAGAAGGCTTTTGGGGATCAAAATTCTTTTTCTGCTTCTTCTTTACTGGCATAAGCACCGTTTACGTGGTTATAGCCGAATTAACCACAGCGCTCCAGGCGTTTCTCTTTTGCGCTATTTAGCGCCAATTAGAGATAACTGGTGCCAAGATAGGGCTTTCTCCACAAGATCTCTCTAACGGAGTGGAGATATTCCTCTGCTTCCACCGACAAGTACTGAATCGAAAATCTTCAAAGCTGAAGTGTTATCTTCCATCCTGACCACACGACCTAGTCAGTCTCTTGGTTCGCTGAACTTTGTCAATGTCGCCGTATATCGTCCAATTGACTGCGGTATCTGACGTGGCTAATGCGCAATAAATCTTCCGCAAAACCTTTCTCTCGAGCACTCCTAAGGCCAACTCATCTGATGATATCATTGTCTATGTCTTCGCACCATATAGCAGAATGGCAATAATGAGGACGTGGAGTTTGGTCCTTGTTTGCCGGGAGAGGACTCTACTTTTTATTTGCTTACTCAGTCCAAAGTAACACCTGTTGGTAATTGGATTTCAAAGCTGACATTGTTGTTGGTGTTAATTCTGCTTTCAAGATTGACGAAATTAGAAGAGTCCAAAGAAGGCTGAGAAAGCGTTAAACACGAACCAAAAAAATAAAAGATTTATTGCTTACAAATAGTCGATTAATATTTAGAACTAGAAAAGAACTTAGAAAAACTCGACTCATATACATGCATGCTGTTCCCTAATCACTATTTTCACCTGATTCGGTTACATGTGACCTCTGGCTACTCACAAAGCTTAACACGATTGACTAGTATAAACAAAATAAAAGAAGGTCTTCAAGCATGTATCTGAAAAAGAATACTCCGACTTTTTCGAGGACTGGAAAAAGTTTTAATGGTCTTAACGCACGTAGGTTAGGTTTAGCTTCCTTGGCTTCGGCAGTTAGTCTACTCGCAAATTCGTCTAATCATGTCCGGCCAACATTTTATATGGCAGCTGACAATTTTATAGAAAAAGAATTTTCCTCACAAAGACATGGTTTTGATCCGATCTAAATAATTTTTTCGCAGATTTACCGTTGCCTCAGGTTGTAATCCATGCTAAATTTTGTGGAGATAATTTTTACACACAAAGATTTCTTCTAAGATCTATAGCATGGCAGCTGTATGCTATAGTAGTCTAATATAGGCGGTTACGACAAATTAGCATTTTCTAGGGAAGAAACGGACGTGTGGAAAAACTTAGATCGATATCTCAAATTCAGGAAGGTTAGTTCGCGTATATACAGACAGAYAGAGGGTAATGGCTAAATCGACTTAGGTGATCATTATTATATATTAGGTTGTCAAAAAAGTCTTGCGGTTTTCGCTGGTTGGCGCTGAGAGCACGTAGTTCTAGTTTTATTCGTCGCATCGGGTCACACTATACCATTTCGGAAAGCTCATTTCACGCGTTAACACAAAAAAGTACGGCATATTTTACAGTACTACTACGATAAGGGCAAAAATGCATCTCAAGCCGCCAATAAAATTTGTGCAGTTTAGGGACCCGATACAGTTTCCATTTCCACCGCACAACGATGGTTTCAATGTTTTGGTTCTGGTGTCGAGGTGGTCGAAGATGCGCCACGCGCCGGAAGGCCTGTCGTCAAAAATTGCGATAAAATCGCTGAATTGGTCGAAAGCGACCGGCATAGTAGCAGCCGTAGCATCGGTAAAGAGCTTTTTTGACAACCTAATATATAAAAATTCGCGATAAACTCAATATACCCTTATCATTACATCATAATATTTAACTAAATTATTTGTTTTCCTTTCGCTCTTAATTTTCTTTCAGGATCTTTCCTACAAAGACAAGCATTGGCACGAGGCCTGTTTCCTTTGTTTCAAGTGCCATTTGTCGCTGGTGGATAAACAGTTTGGCGCGAAGGCCGACAAGATCTATTGTGGCACTTGCTACGACGCACAATTCGCTTCGCGTTGCGATGGCTGCGGCGAGGTGTTCCGCGCAGGTAAGTCAAGCCACCAACGAATTATGTATGTTCTCTAACTATTAAATGGAAACTATTCCATTGGAATTTACTAACAAAATTCGTTGCATACTTTTCGGCAGCGCCAACCAAACTGCTGGCTACCGTTTAGAAAGCGTTGTAATTTATTACAATCAAGTGCAAACAAAAAAAAAAAAAAAAAAAATTACTGAAAATAACAACTTCAACGACAACAGCCTAAAACTAGTTTATTTTACATATCTATACCATTTAACCACTTTCTTGCGACTGCAGATGAAACGATCTCTGCGTTCACATGTCATTGGCATATTGAGTTTTATTCGGCCCCTCTGGCAATTAATTACCGACATGCAATCAGGCACACCAAAACGACATAAATGCCCGAGTTGCATAGTTGCCGGTCGCTCGCTGTCTCAATTCTGCTCCACAAACATAAATTGCTGCAAGTCTATTTTGTCGCCCAGTCGATGGTTATACATACATGCCAATTGGCTAACTGGTCCACCAACTCCCAATTGGTAACTGAACGCACACACATGTCCATATGAAACCAAATACGCTTACATTTTTCTACTAGCAGTGTATGTGCATGTATGTGCGTGCGCCATAAGCGGCAGTAGCGCATTTTTGGTGGCCCAAGAACCATTGCGCATGCGCACCACTTTGGATTTTGGTCAGCGTAACATTAAGCATTCAGCAAAGCCATATAAAAATATTTAGCGTAAATATTGACAAATGCAGTACTTTATCGGTGGCTAAATGAAGACACAAGGCGATTTCATCCACATATTTCGCCTTGCGACATGTCTAGTGTTTATTGTTTGGACGCAGCTATTTTAATAGTTTTCATAGAGGTTTAACACTTCTCTTATCAATTTTTTATAGTAATAAGCATTTTTTTGTTTTCCATAAATGTGGTTGTGTGAAAAAACACACATATGTGTACATATTTAGATATCTGTATCTCCAGCGTATCTTCACCCCATTTGGGCGGCACTTCACACCGTTAAAGCAGCCATTAAGCGCCATGTGGCATCTTTTTATAGGCTTTGTAAAAACAATATAATGTATATGTCGCATAAGTATGTATGTCACTGGGGCCATTTGTGTGGAACGCACTATGAAAACAGAGTCGAGTTAAACGTCTGGGTTCAACTGGAATGATGGAAGACTTACAAATGTAGAAAACAACAGTGTGCTCATTTTTTATGTTAAAAAAATATAACTCCCTTCATAAATAAAAAAAAATTCCCATACATGAACTTGATTTGGATCGTTCAGTTTGCAGCTATAAGTTATAATGGTGCGATTTCAACAATTTTGAGATTTTTCCTGCGTCAACGGAGCTTTCAATAATGGAAACGTTCACAAATGCCATGGACGGTCTTGGGATTGAATCAAACATCAAATACCTCATTTTCAGTCTACTGTGCGGCAGAATGACAGATGGAATAGGGCAACGCTCGACGAAATATGAGTAACCCACAGGGTGTAGTTCTTTCTCCTCTTCTATGGTTCCTGATTGTTAAGGACCTGCTTAAAAACTTGATGATCTTGGCTACCAGGTTATTGCTTATGTAGACGATATACCGATTATGGTCAAAGGAAAGTTCCTGAGTAGCTTGTACGAGTTGACGCAAGGGTATCTCAGAGTCGTAACAAATTGGGCAGTCGGAGGAGGTCTTGTCATCAACTTAAATAAAACTGAGCTGGAGTTATTTACTAGAGGATACAAGATCCCGGTGGCAGCGCATACAGTAAAATATCTAGGACTTATATTTGATAGGAAAAATCATTCATGGAAGCCAAATATCGAAAGAGCAAAAATGGCATCGAGTGCCTTATACTGCCGTAGAGGAGTCATTGGCAAAAGGTGGAGTCTCTGACCGATAGTGGTCCTTTGGCTTTACGACACCATAATCAAGCCCATTATGTTCTATGGGGTCCTTATGTGGTGGAGGGTTCTAGAAAAGACCACAATTTCAAGGAAACTCGATAATGTTCAACGGGTGGCACTCATCAGCATATGTGGTGCACTGAGGTCCACTCCAATCATGGCACTTAACGCCATCTTGCACATAGTGCCCATAGACATTGTCGAAAGATGTATGGCTGCCAAAACAGATTCACTGAATCTGGATTACGAAAAGTGCACGTATCTGAACAGTCGTTCATTAACAATGCGTTCAGAGCTGATCAAATGTCATTGTGATAAGATTGATATGAGTGCCAGACCGCAATGGAATCGCAGGAAACTGTAAAGCTCATGAGCCAGCAAGAAAAGGCACCCTAGAACCGCTATCGGTAGAATGGAAGCGGATTTGTGCTTCCGTATCCTCTTCTATTACTGAATAGCTGGGCAACCATTGGTACATGCGCTGTTGCAAAAGTCATTTGGTCCAAGATCTTTCGCAAGATATTTAGTGATCTCTTTGCCCTCAGTAAGGCTAGCCCCTCCCTAATTTTGGGGCTTTTAACACGCCATTGCCTTATTGGTATCCACGCAGTAAGGCTGGGAATTCTACCAGACGCCATCTGCAGAAGCTGTGTGGATGAGGTGACAACAACTCAAGGTCGCCTTCTTGACTGTCCCGCGTTTGGAAGGCCATGTCTTAAACATTTGGAAGCGCATACGCTCAGGCATCCTACCGAACTGGCGGGAATGGAAATAAAACGCTTGTGCAAAATTTTATTGTAATACAAGAGTTCTTCTTTTCTATGGCTTCACACAGAACAAGATTTTTCTCGGTCAGCCATATAATCTAACCTAAGTTTCATGGAGATACCTTGCCAAATATAAATGTTTCCATATAAGAACTTGATTCTGATTGTTCACTTTGTATGGCAGCTACTTGCTATAGTGAACTGATTAGTGATCTCATATCAGCGGATCCGACAATTAATAGCTTCGTGGGTGTTACAAAATTTCGGCGCAAAGCAGTTTGTCTTTCATGCCAGACTTTCACTTGCAAAACCATGTACAGATATGTAATTCTCTGCGAATGTTAAATTATTTTTCCGTAGTTGACGACTTTGCAAGCAGCTCAAATTTCCGTCTGGGCAGAGTGCATACTGTGATATTTTCTTACTTCCTCATACCCACATCAGACATCAGCGCTTAGCATAATAGTCGCAAATAGCTAGCAGCGATTATATCGTCTTCAGCTGCGCGAATATAGTATTTCACAAATAAATGCAAAATAATATAAGCCAAAAGATTTGAAATAATTAAAAACTAGGGTTGCACATTTTACAGCAGCTGTTGTTGCCTATGCATATCTGTATATAAAAAAAAAAAAATACAAATATTTAATATAATGCAAAAACATACATCTCACATATTTCTCTCTGTGAGCCTTTTTTTTCATTATTTATTATTTGCTTAAAATCTTACTAAACCCTCTTGCACCCACACAATTCGACTGGCGCATCATCAGAGAGTCTGTGTTGCCATGCAATTTGTGTAGCATGATTCATACGCATACGACAGGAATGGCGAAACATGTGTTCGAGTCTTCACAAGGTACATATATGGCACTTGACCAAAACGCGCTGAACAAATCATTAAAAAATTACAAATCTTGGATTAGCATTACAATACAAAAGCCATAAATTATGCCACTTCGATGTCACATTTTCCAAATATCTTTTTAATAATTATTTATGTATGTTTTTGTTAATTGTTTTAAACGTGTAATTTTTGTTAATTAATTAAGGCAGATATTTTATGTCCAACAAAGTGATTCATATTAAAAAATATTAACTTGGGTTACACCGTAGCCAGAAAATGCTTTATAAAAAATGCAGTGACTCGACTTTGATCGTTCGGTTTATGTGGCAGCTATATGATATAGGGGTCCGATCTGGACATTTTTTTGAAATAATGTAACGGTGCCTTGTATATTACACCCTGTAAAATTTCGTGATGACATCTTGTCAAATAAAAAAGTGTTTCATACAAGGATATGATTTTTACCGACGGTTTGTATGGCAGCTACATACTATCGTGTTCCGATCTGGACAATTTATGCTGATATTGTACCATTGCTTTAAAAAATAATCCATGCTAATTTTCAAGAAGATAACTTGTCAAATAAAAAAAGTGTTTCATACAAGAACTTGAGTTTGATCCTTCAGTTTGTATGGCAGCTACTCGGAATCGAATTATCGAAAATATTATTGTTAATATTTATTATAGTTTTGTTGACAATTTCAAATGAAATTTTCCGCCCTATCTCCTCGTTTTAAGATTTTAGCTAAATTCTAATTAAATACAGAACCTTAAATGTGCTTGCGATGGTGCAGCCAACCTACCCAGCAAAGCATGCGCACACTTGTTTTGGTCAGTTCCACTCAGCTTCAGCGTAATTTTAATATATAATATTTAACCCACAATTAATAGGTATTTTAATATATGTGCATAATACATACATACATAMATGTGTACGTAATTAACATTCCTAAATTGAATTGTTTACATGCTAACCATTTGTTTGCCGTTGAATAATATATAATAGAAGTAGACATTGATTGCTTTGCCAGACGACATATGTGCTTGTAGTATTTACGACTATGTATTTAGGCATGTGTGTACATTCGCCCCGCCCAAATAGTTGTGGTAAGCCCACTTAATATAAATATGACTGCAAACTGAGTGTAGGTTTAAACGGGCTAAAACAAATCAGCTACTAAAATACAACCGAAACGAACACAGTGCTTGAGATCTCAAATTATATTGTCAACTGTCAGCTGTCAAACGTCGTTGAGAAATAAAAATTGCTAATTTTGCCTTAAATTTCTTAAAAACAGCCGGAAATGATTAAATACTCATTGTTCAGTTTTGCGCAGTAGATTTGTCTCCGTCAATTTAAATATAATGAGGTAGTTCAGTTGAGTTGAGTTCAGGTAGATGTTCAAGTTAAGGATTTCCACTTGAATTTATCGATTCTCTTTCTATTAGGAATTGAATTACAGTGTATTTTTTTATAACCTGAAAACATGCTTGACCAATGTACATATTTTCGCTTTAAGGAGGACATAAAAAATATCATTAAATGGATGCCATGGATGGATCTGCCGATTTGTATTTGAATGTCATTCGATTGCGAACAATCAACGACAGGCAGACTGCCATTAGATTACGTAGAACAGTGGGAGCCCGGACAGTGGTGAAGTTTAGAAAACTTTCTAAAGACATATTTCACATATGCATTAACGAAGGTATAGATTTTCCGTGCTATTATGTTCACTGATGTTGTATTGCGTAATGGAAATTTGTCATATAAATCATTCACAATGGTAAAAGTCGTATAAAATGTCAAAGACGAAACTGCGTAGCATTGATTAAGAGATTGCTAGGGTAAATAATGTTTGAAAATCATTTCGGACTAGTGAATAAATTTCAACATAGAGGTCCAATATAGCATCAATAACTTATTTTTTTTAGCTCTCATTCATCGAACGCGCGATATACCTAATGGTCGTTGGGCCTCAATTGTTGCGCGATTTGGTTTTTGTAAGCAAAATCGTGTATGGGATTTGCATAGCTCCAATTATTGTACGCGATGACGGGTGAACTCATTCCGATCTTCTTCGATGTTCTGTTCCAAAGCAGTAATAGTGTATTTGGTACGCACTCTACCACGTCTCCGAGGCGCGCATTATCTACTAAAGTAAACGATATTCAAAATCAATCCATGTTTGCTTGAATTACGGACTCTGTTAGGTGCTGCTTTAACCGAGTTTAAAACTGCACACCAATGATTCTTCATTTTCTGTCTAGCGCCAATTGGAGATTCCAAGTGTAGTCAGCTTGCTCCACTTTGTATTTGCAACGAAGTGGAGGTTTTCCTCTTCCTCTGCTTCCCCTGGCGGAAATTGCCTCGAATACTTTCAAAGCTGGAGTATTTTCATCCATTCGGTGGAGATGACCTAGCCAGCGTAGCCGCTGTGTCATAAAGGCGTCTCTCATACGCGACTGTTTTCTTCTTTTCATTGGTAGTGTTTTTTACGTGGCGCGTCCCAAACGAAGCTAACCGTAATAGGGAGGGGATGTTTCACCTTCTCACTTTCACCTTCTCACTTTGGCTACCCAGAGGTTATTTGGTCTAAGACCGGAAGTCGTTAGCTGCTTGAGCCATATATAAAATAATCGTTTCCGGCCACTCTCAAGTGAATAGCGCTCAAAGAACTTTCCTTACTTGCGTGAACTTCTACACCTGGCTCCATCCTCTACCTCTCCAAAAATGTAGTTCTTCATTGAAAACCACACGTCCAAAAATCAACAGGATAACTTTGTTTTCTCTCTCCATAACAAGTAGTTTTTTTAACAAGAGAGCAGCGGGCAAAGTCAGCGAGCTGATAATGGCGAATCGAAGACAGCTAAAATAACAACTATACTTCTACCACTCTATTGTGAATAATATTCGAATATATTAATGACTTTTAATCACCTGCCAGACTCAACATAGGAAAGTTATTATTGACTTTATAAAAGTTCAAGTAATCGGTGCTCGATATTCTGACTTATTGGTTGGTAACCAGAGTATATACTTTACATATATACATAGATATGAATATATAAATATTCTGAAATGGCTTCTTTTCTTTTCACTTAAACACTCAAACTCTGCACTTTTTGCATATACATAATCATAAAATATGAAAATATCTTTAAACAATATCTGCCCGCAGCCATATTCACACATTTCGAATTTTAGTATTTATTTATGCCCATTAAAAATATGGCTGTGTGTACCCGGTAAACAACATAATTTAGCAAAATAATAATATTTGCGTTGGCAAGACATTTACATTTCATTGTCCTTCTAAATTTGCTCACCCAAACACATCACGCAACATGCACACRCTCATACACAGATATACACATATACATACATACATACTTATGGGTATATGTAAAGTAGTGGCTGCGTTTATTGGCCGTAGGTGGGCCTCGGAAGGTTTTATTTGAACTGAAATGGAAATTATTTGTGAATTTCAGCATATTTAACATAATTTGTCTGCTTATTTATTTCGAATTATTATCTGTGCATATAATGAAATCGTAAACACCTTCCACCATTAAAACTATTTGGCTGGCTTGCCAACTTTGTAAACAATTATATAAGTGTGTGTGTGTATGTAGTTGTATGCATGTGCTTGTTTTACACCACCTTTGCAGTGGTGAAATAATAAAAATTTTATTATAACGATATTTTCACACATTACATTTTGTGTTTGGGGAGAATAAATTCTAAATTTAAGCATTGACTAAAGCCTCAAAATGAATATACATAAGTAAAAGTATGTAGTTGGTGCAGGTTTTAGAGAAATTACATATGACTTTCTTACTTATGTACGCTTAAATTCCAATAGCCCTACCAAATAACCAATTTGTTATATAACCGAAATGATACCCACGTTAATGATAGATGTAGCTTTCATCGAGTTATTCCATAGTCTAAAGTGAGGAAGTCAAAATATTATATTATTTATGACATAAGATACCTTCGAATCTGAAAACTAATATGAAGAGAAAACAATTTGGTCGTCGACAATCTCATAACTATATTATGCAAGGCGAATGGTGTGTAGTGGACGGTCTACTTGCCTGGCTACTATCATAGCATTTTGTATTGCGTTTTTCAACATGGCTCATAAATGTAACTGGGACACAGTTTGAAACCATTTTGAAAGATTACTTGGACCTAAGAAGACTGAAAGCACGATTGGTTCCAAAATCACTCAATTTTTTCGATAAACAATGCCACTATTACGTCTGTAAACCAATGCTTTTCGACTTACGACACGACAACAGAGTTCATTTGGCCGAATATTGTGGAAAAGGTGGGCTGAAGCCAAAAAAATCACGTCAAAGCATGTCAAAAATCAATGTTATGTTGACAGTTTTTTTCGATTATCGCGGTATGGTGCATTCCAAATTCCTTTCGACCAATCATGTATCAATATCATGATAGCAACACTAA